>NW_026511860.1:110000-132500 GCF_027579735.1 Bombina bombina
TCAGGTCCGACAGACATCGCTGAATGCAGAGAGCAATACGCTCTCCCTATTCAGCATTGCACCAGCAGCTCACAAGAGCTGCTGGTGCAACGCCACCCCCTGCAGACTCGTGAGCAGGGGGTGTCAATCAACCCGATCGTACTCGATCGGCTTGAATTCCGGCGATTCCTGTCCCCCTCATCAGAGCAGGCAGACAGGGTTATAGAGCAGCGGTCTTTAGACCACTGCTTCATAACTGGTGTTTCTGGCGAGTCTGCAGGCTCGCCAGAAACACGGGCCCTCAAGCTTCATACGGAGCTTGATAAATAGGCCCCTTTATGTTAATGTGTTTATGTTATGTTTGGTGCAACTTTTTTTGTAACCTTTACACTTTTCACAAGGTCTTCAGGTGCGCTAATCCGTTGAGCGCAAATTTTGTGTGTGCTCGAGACCAACCATTTATTACTGTTGAACGCTAGCTGGCACGGTTGCGGCATTGCTTATCGCATCTCCCACTAACAATAGCGCACCACTTGTAATCTAGCTCTAAATGTACAAAAGAAAATACAGATGTTGAATTCCCCTTTACTACTTTACTACATAATAATAATCATAACGCCTGACTGTGACCCTTTACTACTTTACTACATAATAATAATCATAACGCCTGACTGTGTCCCTTTACTACTTTACTACATAATAATAATCATAACACCTGACTGTGTCCCTTTACTACTTTACTACATAATAATAATCATAACTCCTGACTGTGTCCCTTTACTACTTTACTACATAATAATAATCATAACGCCTGACTGTGACCCTTTACTACTTTACTACATAATAATAATCATAACGCCTGACTGTGACCCTTTACTACTTTACTACATAATAATAATCATAACGCCTGACTGTGACCCTTTACTACTTTACTACATAATAATAATCATAACGCCTGACTGTGACCCTTTACTACTTTACTACATAATAATAATCATAACGCCTGACTGTGTCCCTTTACTACTTTACTACATAATAATAATCATAACGCCTGACTGTGTCCCTTTACTACTTTACTACATAATAATAATCATAACGCCTGACTGTGACCCTTTACTACTTTACTACATAATAATAATCATAATGCCTGACTGTGACCCTTTACTATTTTACTACATAATAATAATCATAACGCCTGACTGTGTCCCTTTACTACTTTACTACATAATAATAATCATAACGCCTGACTGTGTCCCTTTACTACTTTACTACATAATAATAATCATAACGCCTGACTGTGACCCTTTACTACTTTACTACATAATAATAATCATAACGCCTGACTGTGACCCTTTACTACTTTACTACATAATAATAATCATAACGCCTGACTGTGTCCCTTTACTACTTTACAACATAATAATAATCATAACGCCTGACTGTGTCCCTTTACTACTTTACTACATAATAATAATCATATCGCCTGACTGTGTCCCTTTACTACTTTACTACATAATAATAATCATAACGCCTGACTGTGTCCCTTTAAACGGAAAGAGAGCACACAACGATATTTAACTAATGTAACATCGGCATAAAACCTGCTCATGTTCGTTGTCAGTTTCAGTCCAGGCTCTCTAATTATTAATGACAATAAAAATGAAATCTTTTGTGGGATTTAGCATCTTATTGATTAATACATATTTCCTATTCAGGGCATTCACTTTCCTGATTGCTGAATATATTACGCCTGCATCATTATGTATCTCAATAATCAGACGCTTTGGAACAATTCCATTTTAATCTTTAAATGTAGACTCATAACTAATAGTGCAAAGTAATTTGAAAACCACAAGATAAAGTAAAAATTAAAAACCAAATATAAGAAATGTCTATATCTTGGCCCATATCCCTTGGTAATACTTAGCAGTGAGAACCCCTCTGTGAAGGGGTGCGGATACTTAAGACCACTTTCCTAGAACTCCCATTCTGTCACTTCTTCTAATCTTGGTGATGCCAACCGAAAAGATAAAGAGACAAATTGGGAGCCTGGTGAGTGTATCCTAGAGATATGGGTAAAGATATAGAAATTGCTTAAAGGGACAGTCTAGTCGAAAATAAACTTTCATGATTCAGAGAGGGCATGTCATTTTAAACAACTTTCCAATTTACTTTTATCATCAAATTTTGCTTTGTTCTCTTGGTATTCTTATTTAAAAGCTAAATCTAGGTAGGCTCATATGCTAATTTCTTAGACCTTGAAGGACGCCTCTTTTATAAATGCATTTTGACAGTTTTTCCACCACTAAAGGGCATTAGTTCATGTGTGTCATATTGATAACATTGTGCTCACGCACGTGGGGTTACCTAGGAGTCAGCACTGATTGGCTAAAATGCAAGTCTGTCAAATGACCTGAAATAAGGGGTCAGTTTATAGAGGCTTAGATACAAAGTAATCACAGAGGTAAAAAGTATATTAATATAACTGTGTTGGTTATGCAAAAAAGGGATTATCTATCTTTTAAAATAATAAAAATTCTGGTGTAGACTGTCCCTTTAAATTTGGTTGTTAATTTCTAGTTATCCACCCTCGTAATACTTATCAGTGAGATGACTACAAAACATTGAAAGAAATACAAGGTAAAAAAAGTAGAAAAACATAAATTATGCTTACCTGATAATTTAATTTCCTTCTGTATGAGGAGAGTCCACGGCATCATTCCTTACTGTTGGGAAATACAGAAACTGGCCACCAGGAGGAGGCAAAGACACCCCAGCCAAAGGCTTAAATACTCCCCCCACTTCCCTCATACCCCAGTCATTCTGCCCAGGGAACAAGGAACAGTAGGAGAAATATCAGGGTATAAATGGTGCCGGAAGAGAAAAAGAAAATTTTGGTCCGCCCATCGGAGTATACAGGTGGGGGCCGTGGACTCTCCTCATACAGAAGGAAATTAAATTATCAGGTAAGCATAATTTATGTTTTCCTTCTTAATATGAGGAGAGTCCACAGCACGATTCCTTACTGTTGGGAAAACTATACCTAAACTCTAGAGGACACTGAATTATAACAGGAGGGGTAAAAGAAAATGTGAACCCTAATCTGAGGGCACCACAGCCTGCAAAACCTTTCTCCCAAAAGCTGCTTCAGTCGAAAAAGTATGTAAGGACCACCAGGTAGCCGCCTTACAAATCTGATCCATATATGCCTCGTTTTTAAAGGCTCAAGAGGAAGCCACCGCTCTAGTGGAATAAGCCGTAATCCTTTGAGGAGGTCTAAGTCCCGCTGACTCGTAAAATAAGCGTATAACACTCCTCAACCAAAAAAATAAGGAAGTCGAAGAGACCTTCAGACCCTTACGCTTCCCAGAGTAGAGAACAAACAATGAAGAAGTTTTGTCTAAAATCCTTAGTAGTTTGAAGATAAAACTTCAAAGCTCAAACAACACCCAGATTATGAAGTAAACGTTTCTTCGAAGAAGAAGGATTAGGACACAAGGAAGGAACCACAATCTCCTGATTGATGTTACGATCAGACACCACCTTAGTAAGAAAACCCAAGCAGGTACGTAGGACAGCCTTATCAGTGTGAAACACTAGATAGGGAGGCTCACATGGCAAGGCAGCCATTTCAGAAACTCGGCATACCGACGCAATAGCCAATAGAAAAAAAAAACTTCCAGGACAACATTTTAATGTCAATCGAATGCATAGGCTTACACGGAGCCCATTGCAAAAACGTAAAAACAAGATTCAAACTCCAAGGTGGAGCATTAGATCTAAACACCGGTCTGATCCTGATCAGAGCCTTGACGAAAGATTGAACGTCAGGAAGTTCTGCAAGCCTCTTGTGAAGCAAAACTGAAAGGGCCGAAATATGTCCCCTCAGGGAACTGGCAGAAAGGCCCTTCTCCAGACCTTCCTGGAAAAAAAGAAAGAATCCTGGCAGCCATGACCTTATGCCAGGCGAAACCACGCTCTTCACACCAGAAGAAGTAAGCTCTCCACACCTTATGGTAGATGCAACGAGTAACAGGCTTACGAGCCTGAATGAGAGTGTCAATAACTGTAATGAACCCACACTACAGTACACAGACTATGCAAAAGTTTGTTTTGTTGCTCCTTTGTGAACGCACCTTGAAATATGCTGGATTGCAAGGATGTGTCACTGTGAGCTGAATTTATGCACAACAATAAGGAATTGCTGCATGGTAGAAGGATTGGACTGCTGAACTTCACTATAATAGAGTATAATATGTCCCAGAAATAATGTGTCAGGAAATGAATTCAGATTCTTAATCACTTGAGATTTCACACACACTTACTCACATAAAATATATACATCCCAGGCACACCAATGAAGCATCACCCAATGCGGTATTCCAAGTTATGCAGAGGCAGGTGAGAGATAGACTGTTTATATAAGTACAATGCTATCGAGTCTCTACAGCTTATAAGTCTTAAGGTGATAGTGGAGCCAGGAGTAAGTTTATACAGTAAAAGTGGAACATCGGCTGATAGTAGAAATGTTTATATTACCTTGCAGGGAAGCGCTTCTCTGAGCGGTGAATGCTACGGCTCCAGTGAGAGAGTGTGTGACTCACTTCCGGTTTAGCGGAGCAGCGTCGGAGTTCAGCTCTCACAGCTTGTAAGATCAGGAGAGACTAACCTGAGTAGCTGCACAAAAGGTGAAATCCGTGCGGTAGTAATTCTGTGGAAATCCTAGAAGTTAGATGAGGATAAAGTTTCACACTGAGAGCCAAAAAGTAACTTAGACTTCGTAGAAGTGACCTGGAGACTGAGGATACACAACCACTGCAGGAGGTTGCTAGACTTCAATAATCAGGCACTGATTAGGAAAACAGGTCCTCCTTATAAAGGATAGAAGAGTGGGAGGGATATACCTTAAAGGTATATCACATATGCCCCCCCCAAGGCAACGGAAAGGTGACAAGCTAACGTGTCTTGTCAGGATGCCGACGATGGAAGGCAGCCAAAAGGAGGGGTGCATGCAAGTCGTCCCGTAACTCCCAAGAATTATCCTCTGAACCGTAACCCTTCCACTTAATCAAATACTGTAGATGTCCCCTACGGATACGAGAGTCCAATATGCGGTCAATTTCATATTCTAAGTGATCATGAAGAAGAATAGGAGCCGGAGGTGGGTGCATGCCTCGGGGTGTACTTTTGTAAGGTTTTAACAAGGAGATGTGGAAAGAAGGATGTACAGCATACGTCTTTGGCAAAGTCAACCGAACAGCATTGTCATTAATAATGCTTTCAATCGGAAATGGTCCTATGTACTGACTACCTACTTTCTTGCTTGGTACTTGCAACTTCAGGTATTTGGTTGAAAGTAGGACCAAATCACCCTTCTGATATACCGGACTTGGAGTATGATGCAAATCGTAATATTTTTTCTGGTTGGCTTTGGCTTCTAGCAAATGGTTTTTTAATAACTGAAGCCTATCCCGTAGATCAGAGACAAATGTTGCGGCAGTAGGAGAGTTGACTGAGGTGCGGGAGAAGGCAATATTCGTTGGATGATATCCGTAAGTAGCGTAAAAGGGAGACATTTTAGTAGAGGATGAGATGGAGTTATTGTACGAATATTCTGCCATAGGGAGGTAATCAGCCCAATCATCTTGGAGATGTGTGAGATAACATCTAAGGCAGTGATTTTTAACCTTTTTTTGCCGTGGCACACTTTTTTACATTAAAAAATCCTGTGGCACACCACCATCCCAAAATTTAAAAAAAATCACACATTGTAGCCTAATACAGCATATATATATATACATACACACAAACACCCACATACTGTATGTATTGTGCTGTTATGCCATGCCTCCTACAAACTACCCCTGCACTGGGAGTAAAAAACAAGCAAAGTTTAAAAAATATTTCACACTGTTGTCAGTCTGCCGTGGCACACCTGAGGATCTCTCACGGCACACTAGTGTGCCACGGCACACTGGTTGAAAAACACTGATCTAAGGTATTGCTCAAGTGTTTGATTCAACCGCTCAGTCAACCCATTAGTCTGAGGGTGGTATGCAGTTGAATATCTGGAGTCTATTTGAAGAAGTTTACATAAAGCTCTCCAAAAAGCGGAGGTGAACTGCGTGCGACGATCAGTGACTATTACCTCTGGCATTCCGTGTAATTTGACTATGTTGTTCAGATACACCTTGGCTGTGTGCATGGCTGTGGGTAATTTTTTGAGAGGTATGAAATGCCCAAGTTTAGTTAAGTGATTGACTACAACCAATATTGTGTTGTACTGTTTAGAGACTGGTAGATCTACAATAAAATCCATTGATATGGTGGACCATGGCATACTCTGGATTGGTAGCGATGTTAGATACCCAATCGGTTTTCTGTGTTCTGTTTTGTTCCTTGCACAAACATCACAGGTGTTTATATATTGAGTGATTGTTTGCTCTAATGAAGGCCACCAAAAATGACGTTTGATGAGATCTGTGGTTTTTTGTATCCCTTTATGTCCAGACAAAACATTGTCGTGATGGTATTTCAGAATTACCGGTCTAATTCTTTTAGGAACGTATAATTTGTTGTTATGATATAGTAATCCTGATTCTGGATCTTTTGTACAGTTAAGAGGCTGTTCTTGGTCTACTTGGATTTCTTCAAGAATTTCTTTTTTCAATGTAGAGAGTGTACCTATAAACTTGTCGTGTGATATGATTGGGTTTAGAGTTATAGTGGTATTTGTTGCATCAGACATTCTTGAGAGTGCGTCAGCTTTAGTGTTTGCATGTCCAGGTCGATAAGTAATGAAAAAATCAAACCTATCCAAGAACAGTGACCATCTGACTTGGCGTGAGGATAAGGTTTTACTCTTTTTTAAATATTCAAGGTTCTTATGGTCTGTGTAAATTAGAAAAGGTTTGTTGGAACCTTCCAGGAGATGTCTCCAATGCTCCAGTGCACTTTTAATAGCCAGGAGTTCCTTGTCTCCGATACTATAATTTGATTCGGCTGGTAATAATGTTCTTGAGTAAAACGTTGTAGGATGTATTTCCTGAGTTTGTTGGTTTTGTTGTGATAAGACAGCTCCGATACCTGAATTAGAGGCATCTACCTCTAATATGAATTGTGATTTGTAATCAGGTAAAGTGAGTACCGGTGCTGTTGTGAATTTATTCTTTAAAGTCACGAATGCATTCTGAGCATCTTCAGACCACTGAAATTTGTGATTTTTTCTTGTTAGTTGAGTTAAGGGGTGAACTATAGTGGAGAATTTTTTTTATAAATTTTCTATAGAAGTTTGAGAACCCCAGAAATCTCTGGAGTGCTCGTACTGTCCTGGGTCTGGGCCATTCTTGAATCTTAGTAGTTTTCTCTGGATCCATCTGGATCTGGTTTGGGGAGATAATGTAACCCAAGAATTTAATTTGGTGTACATGGAAACTACATTTTTCCATTTTGGCAAACAATCTGTGTTCTCTTAATCGGGTAAGTACCCATCTTACATGCCTTTCGTGTTCTTGGAGGTTCTTTGAATAGATGAGGATATCATCTAAATATATGATGACGCATATATCTGTGAGATCTTTAAAAATCTCATTTATAAAGTGCTGGAAAGTTGCTGGTGCATTGCTCAACCCGAAAGGCATCACGTTATACTGGTACAATCCATAACGTGTTCGAAAGGCAGTTTTCCATTCATCGCCTTTCTTAATACGTATTAAATTATACCCACCTTTCAAGTCCAATTTTGTATAAATGGTGGCCCCTGTTAGTCTTTCCAAGAGTTCTGGTATCAGAGGTAAAGGATAGCGATTTTTAATGGTGATGGCGTTAAGAGCTCTGTAGTCAATTATTGGACGTAATGAGAGATCTTTATTCTTCACGAAAAATATACCAGCTGAAGCTGGGGATGTAGAATGTGATATGAACCCTTTCTTTAGATTCTCATCTAGATAGGAACGTAAATGCGTCAATTCGTTTTGAGACAAAGGGTATATCTTTCCATAAGGAATCTGAGAACCCGGAATTATTTCAATCGGACAATCAAAAGGTCGGTGGGGTGGTAAGCATTCAGCTTCCTTAAGATCAAAAACATCAGCCAAATCCGAATATACCGATGGAACACCAATCTCAATATTTGCTATAGTACAATGTGGATAACAAGTTGTTAGACAATATGTGGATGTGAACTGTAGTTTGTTGATTGACCAATCTATATTCGGGTTGTGTGTAGCTAACCAGGTATACCCTAGAATGAGTGGATGTTTTTCAATGGGTATGATATCGTATGTTAAGTATTCTGTGTGACCCCCTATACTGGTAAGTAATGGAATTGTGTGGTGAGTAATAGGACCCCTTTGTATCAAAGATCCATCAATTAATCTAACGAATACAGGTTGCCTTTTACACTCAGTGGGTATTTTATTATTTTCTACATATTTTACATCAATATAATTTCCAGATGCCCCAGAATCAATAAGTGCGTCACTCTGGATAAGTAGTTGGTCCCACTGTAATGAGAGAGATAATGTGAGTTGAGAGGAATCAGCGTGGTTACAAACAGATAATCAGGCCCATTTATCAAAGGTCTTGCGGACCTGATCCGACACTGCGGATCAGGTCCGCAAGACCTCGCTAAATGCGGAGAGCAATACGCTCTCCGCATTTAACATTGCACCAGCAGCTCACAAGAGCTGCTGGTGCAACGCCGCCCCCTGCTGACTCGCGGCCAATCGGCCGCCAGCAGGGAGCTGTCAATCAACCCGATCGTATTCGATCGGGTTGATGTCTGGCGATTCCTGTCCGCCTGTTCAGAGCAGGCGGACAGGGTTATGGAGCAGCGGTCTTTTGACCGCTGCTTCATAAGTTGTGTTTCTGGCGAGTCTGAAGACTCGCCAGAAACACGGCCCTTCAAGCTCCATACGGAGCTTGATAAATGGGCCTGATAGTGTTAATAGGCTTACCCTTCTTTTGTTTTGCCAGTAAGGGACATGATGCTACAGAGTGCTCCTTGTGAGCACAGTATAAGCAAAGGTTAGCGAGTCTCCTTCTGGTTTTCTCCTCTTGGGTTAAAGGACCTTTTATTACTCCTATTTCCATGGGGGTGCTTTGAGTGGTACTTCTTTCAGGACCAGAAGCTGAAGAGTATGGACATCTTGTAGGATTCTCAAAAAGACCTTTTTCTGCTTTCCTTTCCCTTAATCTCCTGTCCAATGTGGTACTTAGTTTGATTAATGCTGATAGAGTGTCGGGAATTTCTAATCTTGGAAGCTCATCTTTCAATGCCTCTGAGAGCCCCAGGCGGAATTGATTCTTGAGGCTGATCTCGTTCCACTGCGAATCTGGCGCCCACATCTGAAACTCAGTGGTATATTCTTCCACAGTCCTCTTACCCTGCTTAAGGGCACGTAACTTGGTTAAGTTATTTTCCTTGTAGCAGTTTACAGCTCTCCTGCTCAATGCAGCTACTCGCCTAAATACCAAGCTCTCTCTTTTGGATTACAATTTGTTCATTCAAAATAGAACCAGTTTTTCCTACTGCAAGTTTCTACAATGTTACCTCTCTAAGAAACCAGCTACAAATTATCTGCTGCTTGTTGCTTTATATCAATCTTTGCTACACACAGCCAAGCCTCTCTCACTAAATGGCAGTCTCACTGTAACTGAACAAACAGGATTGGCGTAACATTCTAACTTGGTACATTGCTGAACTGATTTCAACGATCTATAGTAAGTTGGGACTGTTTTCCTCTCACTCCTTACCTGCAAGCACAAGATTTGTTTGTTTCTCAGCGTCTGATACTTTTGTCAGATCTCTCCGCTTGTGCCGCTGTCACTCATCACATTGACTCCTCCCACACATATTAAATATACTAAAGTTTCTTATGCATCCAGTACTTATCTCTCACATTTGGGACTTCCTTTACTTTATGTACTGAACAATACAGTATACCTGAAGCCTTTTGTTCTGCTTCCTGTTATTTACCAAATGTGATAACAGAGACAGCTATTGAATTTATACATTACTTTATTCACAAATATTAATTTCCTTTCACTTTCAGGCATACAGTCTATGCTATTTAATAGCCTGTTTAAGAAAGTGATACAAATACATATTTTCTCAAGTCTGCAGTTGTGCTCTTTTGCTCCTTCTTCATCAGGCATTACACAAACCTTGATACGTTCTGAGTGATACGTGCGAGGTCTAAGGGAAAACAGCAGGTTACAAGCATTTTTAAAGTCACGAAAATCAGAGCGTTTCCCTGAAAAAGGCAATGGTGCTTGCACTTGTGGTTCAGGTATTTCCTGTTGTCTGGATGTAATGCAGTCTTTTAATAAAGTTTTAACAGTTGCATTTTCTGCTTGTACCTCTTGTATTGCACGTGCTAGATAGTCTAACTTTTGATAGATATTTATGAATTCATATTTTATTTATGTGGGATTCATATTCAGTTTAACTTTTACAACTGAATGATATATATGGCCTGATTATTCTGTAATGAACCCACACTACAGTACACAGACTATGCAAAAGTTTGTTTTGTTGCTCCTTTGTGAACGCACCTTGAAATATGCTGGATTGCAAGGATGTGTCACTGTGAGCTGAATTTATGCACAACAATAAGGAATTGCTGCATGGTAGAAGGATTGGACTGCTGAACTTCACTATAATAGAGTATAATATGTCCCAGAAATAATGTGTCAGGAAACGAATTCAGATTCTTAATCACTTGAGACTTCACACACACTCACTCACATAAAATATATACATCCCAGGCACACCAATGAAGCATCACCCAATGCAGTATTCCAAGTTATGCAGAGGCAGGTGAGAGATAGACTGTTTATATAAGTACAATGCTATCGAGTCTCTACAGCTTATAAGTCTTAAGGTGATAGTGGAGCCAGGAGTAAGTTTATACAGTAAAAGTGGAACATCGGCTGATAGTAGAAATGTTTGTATTACCTTGCAGGGAAGCGCTTCTCTGAGCAGTGAATGCTACGGCTCCAGTGAGAGAGTGTGTGACTCACTTCCGGTTTAGCGGAGCAGCGTCGAAGTTCAGCTCTCACAGCTTGTAAGATCAGGAGAGACTAACCTGAGTAGCTGCACAAAAGGTGAAATCCGTGCGGTAGTAATTCTGTGGAAATCCTAGAAGTTAGATGAGGATAAAGTTTCACACTGAGAGCCAAAAAGTAACTTAGACTTCGTAGAAGTGACCTGGAGACTGAGGATACACAACCACTGCAGGAGGTTGCTAGACTTCAATAATCAGGCACTGATTAGGAAAACAGGTCCTCCTTATAAAGGATAGAAGAGTGGGAGGGATATACCTTAAAGGTATATCACAAAAACCCTCTCAGAGAAACCTCTCTTGGCTAAGACTAAGCGTTCAATCTCCATGCAGTCAGCCTCAGAGAATCTAGATTTTGATGAACAAATGGACCCTGTTCCAGCAGATCCCTGTGACATCCCCACTAGGTCCGCAAACCACATCCTTCGCGGCCACAATGGAGCAATCAGTATCACTGATGCTTGTTCCTGCTTGATGAGGGCCACTACACGAGGGAGAAGTGGTAACGGCGGAAAAATGTAAATTAGATTGAACCTCCAAGGCACTGCTAATGCATCTAATAGCTCTGCCTGAGGATCCCTGGACCGCGACCCAAGTCTGGGTAGCTTGGAATTGAGCCGGGACGCCATGAGATCTATCTCTGGAGTCCCCCATCTTTTGCAAATCTCCGCAAACACCTCGGGATGGAGAGACCATTCCCCCAGATGAAAGGATTGTCTGCTGAGGAAATCTGCTTCCCAGTTGTCCACACCCGGAATGTGGATCGATGACAGCGAGCAGATGTGGGCCTCCACCCATTCCAGAATCCGAGATACTTCCCTCATTGCTAGGGAGCTCCTCGTTCCCCCGGATGGTTTATGTAAGCCACCGAGGTTATGTTGTCTGATTGAAATCTGATAAACTGGGACGAACCCAGAAGAGGCCAAGCCTTCAGAGCATTGAAGATCACTCAAAGTTCCAAAATGCTGATCGGGAGGAGAGATTTCTCTCGAGTCCACTGGCCCTGTGCCTTCCTGGCACCCCAAACAGCTTACCATCCTGACAGACTTGCGTCCGTAGTCACAATCTCCCAGGATGATCTCAAGAAGGATGTTCTTTGGGACAGGTGATCTGGACAGAGGCACCAAGAGAATGATTCTCTCGACCGGTTGTCCAGAGAAATCTGTTGAGACAGATCTGAATGATCGCCATTCCACTGTCTCAGCATGCACAACTGAAGTGGTGTGAGATCGGACCTGGCAAAAGGAATGATGTCCATGCAGGACACCATGAGACCAATCACCTCCATACACCGAGCCACAGAGGGCCTGAAGGAGGTCTGGAGGGCAAGACAAGCGGAAGTTAGCTTGCAACGTCTATGGTCTGTAAGGAATATCCTCATGGATATGGAATCTATTATAGTACCCAGGAAATCTACCCTGGTACTTTCCGCAGACCTCTTTCCGCAAGAGGAACCGGGACAATGACTCCCAGGGAGGATAGATTCATCACGCACCCCAAAAAAGCTTCTCGTTTTTCTGGCCTTGAAGACAGGTTTGCCAAGAGGAATCTGCCCCTGGGTCGATGAGACTTGAAACCTATCCTGTATCCCTGAGCGATGACCTCCAGGACCCATGGGTCTTGCACATCCCCAAACCAAGCGTCCGAAAAGAGTGATAGTCTGCCCCCTACCAGATCCATAGCCGGATCGGGTGCCACCCCTTCATGCCGACTTTGTCTTGGCGG
The DNA here is from genome assembly GCF_027579735.1 of Bombina bombina. Classification (NCBI taxonomy): domain Eukaryota; kingdom Metazoa; phylum Chordata; class Amphibia; order Anura; family Bombinatoridae; genus Bombina; species Bombina bombina. The sequence goes on from NW_026511860.1 coordinate 122,771, forward strand.
GCTTCTTGTTTTTCTTGGACTTATTCCAGGACTGAGTCGGCTTCCAAGTCCCCTTTGCGGAGGGCTGCTGATGTTGGGATTTATCTGTACAAAAGGAACGAAAATTAGAACCTTGTCCTTAAGGTTTGTTCTTCTTATTCTGTGGTAAAAAGGCACCCTTGCCTCCCGTAACCATGGAGATAATTGAGTCAAGGCCTGGACCAAATAGAATCTTTTCCTTAAATGAAAGGGAAAGAAGTCTTGACTTCGAAGTCATGTCCACAGCCATAGTGCCCTACGGACTTGAACAGAAAAACCTGAAGCCTTAGCATTCAGGCGAATAATCTGCATATTTGCATCACAAATAAAAGAATTAGCTACCCTTAAGGCCTTCATTCTTTCTTGGATAACATTGAGGGGACCCTCCACCTTGATCAACTCAGATAAAGAGTTGCACCAGTAGGTAGCTGCTCCAGCAACCGCCGCTGCCGATTTAAACAAATATCCGTATTTTGAAACATCTTTCTTAACAGAGTTTCTATCTTCTTATCTATGGGCTCTTTAAACGACAAACTATCCTCAAGCGGGATAGTAGTAGTACGCTTAGCAAGCGTGGAGATGGAACCCCACAACTCCAATTGAGAATCCGGAACTGGTAAACATTTTTTAAAGGAAGAAAAAGGGGAAAATGAAGACCCAAGTCTTTCCCATTCATTCTTAATAATGTTCGCCATCTTTACGAGAACTGGGAAAGTCTGTGGTACAACCCTGTCCTCGTAGACCTTATCTAACTTAGGAATCAAAGGTTCCTCAGGCAATTTTGGCTCTGGGACCTCTAAAGTAGCCCAAACTTCCTTTAGCAGAAAGCGTAAATGTTCAATCCTAAATCTAAAGTCTGGTTCCTCCGCAGCTGGAGGCTTAGGGGCGGCAGATTCCGACCCAGAAAGAGCATCCTCTGAAATATCAGGGGTGTCTTCATCAGTGGATAATCTTGTATCAGATAAATCCAGCCCTGGGAAGGATAGCAATATTTGACCTTTCACTTGCGCTTAGCAGGGCGAGGTAAAGCACTAAAGGCTGCTGACACAGCCGTTTGTAAGCAAAGTTTGGCGGAAATTTTTTCCCTCCAGATGGAGGCTTAGGAGTGCTACGGGAAGCTGCATGTGTATTGGGAGATGACTGTAGGGTGCGCACCTCACGGGATGGAGATTCCTCAGAGGTGGACGGCTCAGTGGTACTAAACATATTAACTTTCTATGACATGATTACATTATCAAGGCATGAGGAACATAATTGAGCAGGTGGTTAATAAGATAAAACGGCACCTTTATACCCCTAATGGCTGGGGCACTCACCACCTCCTATGACCCAGACCCAACAGAGAAACCGTACGTCTCCTGTTAACAGAACGGTCAGGAAAGAGGAAATCAGTGTGACCACACCCAGTCACATGGTGCGCAATGCAGGACCGCCCCTGCCATAGGAAAAAGCGAGGCTGCACAGCTTACAAAAACGAAAGTAAAACCTGTACGTTCCCATATCTGCCTGAGCCTCATCTCACACATGTCGCAGCATAATCATAATAAAATAAAATGATGTGATTAATTCCCCCTGTTAAATAATCCCCCTCCGGAGATATTAACCCTTGATTCCATACAGATAAAAGGAGCCACACTGTAACCCTGTCTTTTTGCGTTATCATATGTGTATATAAAAATGAAACAATCTTACCGGAATCTATGCCGTGAAACAGAAACACAGTCTCTCAAGTTTGACAGTCTTGTAGCATCACTCCTGACATGGACTTGAGTGATGGAAGCAGGCAGTGAAACTCGTCAACACTGAATGCTTAGGAGCTGTTAATATGAGTCTGGATGGGTTCGCAGAAAGACTCTCCCTGCATCTCCAGACCCTAACTTTCGTCAATGCTCTCACTGAGAGGCTGACAAGACTACTTAAAACTCCAGTCCCATTTCGAAGGGTAGATACCCTTCATAAGGAACTACTCCGAATCTTCTGACACTTCTCTGCCAACCTCCTGTGACAAAAGGCAAAGAATGACTGGGGTATGAGGGAAGTGGGGGGAGTATTTAAGCCTTTGGCTGGGGTGTCTTTGCCTCCTCCTGGTGGCCAGGTTCAGTATTTCCAAACAGTAAGGAATGATGTCGTGGACTCTCCTCATATGAAGAAGGAAAAAAAACAAAGGAAATGGCAAAGTGGTCCTTGGGAATGGGAATGAAAAAAATGCAGTGTGATTTACAAATAGAGTCCTTTTAATCTAGATATGCAAGCAACAAACCAAATCCAAATTATATTGAGAGGTTTTCCTTGTGCGTGTTGTTTATCTGCACAAAAATATGACAAGACATTATACCGAGTTCTATGAAAGTTAGAAACAACTTTAGGGAAGAAGTCAGGTACAGTACATAGTACTATTTATCTTGCAGAAAAGGTAACGCAAGCTTTATATTAAGCCATGGAAATAGCCTTTTTCTATCTTTTAAAAGAATGTTCATAACAGAGACTGAAATATTGTGACTTCAGTAACCATGCATCTCAGGATGAGTCCACAGTTAACGGTAGTTCCCCAGATGGAGCTAATGCTAGTCATTGAAGAAGAGGAAACTAATGTCTCCGAGGCCAAAAGTCGTTTCCTCTCTCTGTATTCTATGCAGGATCTGTGGAACGAAAGGTATTGGAGGAAACCTGTAGATTAGATTGTATCTTTTCCCAGAGCTTGGGGCATTGAATATCTGATGGAAAATAATGGGACTTGATGATATTTGCTTGATACCATCAGATCTATTGCTGGCATTCCCCACTTTTTGTAACCAGATGAAATAGCTCGCTTTTTTTTAACTGTCATTCCGTTGATGCGATCCTAATATGACTCAGATAATTGGCTTACAGTTGAGCCCATGGGAATATTGGAAACACCTGCTTCAGAGCTTTCTTAAAGGGACACTGAACCCAAATTTGTGATTCAGATAGAGCATGTAAATTTAAGCAACTTTCTAATTTACTCCTATTTTTAAATGTTCTTTATTCTCTTGGCATCTTTATTTGAAAAGCAAAAATCTAAGTTTTGATACCGGCACATTTTTGGTGAACAACCTGGGTTGTTCTTGCTAATTGGTGGATAAATTCACCCACCAATAAACAAGAGCTGTTCAGTGTACTGAACCAAAAATTGTCTGGCTCCTTAGCTTAGATTTCTTCTTTTAGCTTAGCTTAGATTTCTTCTTTTTCAAATAAAGATAGCAAGAGAACGAAGAACAATTAATAGGAGTAAATTAGAAAGTTGTTTAAAATTGCTGCTCTATCTGAGTCACGAAAGAAAATTTTTGGGTTCAGTGTCCCTTTAATCCTTTTTCCCTTCAGAACTGGATATAGGATCTCGCTGTTCTATTGTCTAAGATCTTGATTGATTTTCCCTGTTGACCAGAGATTGCAACACTGCTCTGATCTTGAGCAGATGGGATAACAAATTCAGATCTTTCAGGAGCCAGAGACCCTGGGTATATTCTCCAACTACTATTCAAACAGTCTTGCTTAATTCCATCTGGAGAATTATCCAGTCTGGTTCCAACAGAGGAAGGCCTTTTGAAATGTTTAATCCCTGAATCAACCAGTGCATGATGATGTCTGCCATGCACTGGAAATATAACCAAGGGCCCGATATTCAAAAGCTCGCCGGCATGGAGAGAAATCATGCAAAATCTTTGGCTTTATTTTTAGAACTTATATAGTAATGTAGGCGTCTCCTTCTCATCAAGAACCCTGCAGAGTAAGATAAATATCCATCTTTCATATTAACATTTGTTTTTCTAACATTTTTTTTAGGGACCCCTCCATACTGACAAGGTGTCTTAGATAATCTTACCTGAGTTGAGAGCTTTTGAATGATTCTGAAATAAATATATCTGAAAAACTCCCATATGCCACCTTGCCCACTTGACTAGATGGATTATTGAGGCCATATGACCCAACATTTTCATGCAAACCCAGGATGACATTTGCTTGGCGTGTTGGAGATTTTTGTTTACAAAAAAATGTGATTATAAGTGCCAATAATAAACAAGATATTTATAGGATATACTGTTCCAGCATGTTATTTTTTTATTCCAACTCCTCCGGGTAATAAGCACCTCAAAAAAGGAAAGAGAAGAAAATAGTGCAATTTCACCAAACACTTTTAAGCATCCACTCCTTACTGGAATTACTCACGTATTTCTGGGCATTTTATGAACTCAGTTGTGCATCAGCTTTATTATGATAGGCCCATACTAAGCCACACCTCCGGTAGAGTGGTTCAAATTATTTATTTAAAATACATAAAACACATGATGGTACATCTAGGTACAAGCGGTGAACGGTACAATATATCACAACAGCCCCCAATTTGAGGCAATATCAGTACCTACAGTAAACACCCAATTGTCCTGTCACAAAAGGAATTAAAAATGGGAACTTGTTTTTATAAGTATGAGGGAGATTTGTGATATTTACGTGCTTGAGAAATGGAAGAGCTTTTAGCTCCTGAGCATTTTGTAATCACAAATTCTAGTTGCTTGCCAAACAACATAACATATCACCCAACAGATTCATTAGAGAACGAGAGTCTCCCTCCCAACGTTGTAGCCATTGTATACGTTTAATAAGCTATGCAGTAGCCATTGTATACGTTTAATAAGATATGCAGTAGCCATCGTATACGTCTGATAAGATATGCCGTAGTCATCGTATACGTCTGATAAGATATGCCGTAGCCATCGTATACGTTTGATAAATAATGCAGTAGCCATCGTATACGTTTGATAAGATATGCAGTAGCCATCGTATACGTTTGATAAGATATGCCGTAGCCATCGTATACGTTTGATAAGATATGCAGTAGTCATCGTATACGTTTGATAAGATAGGCCGTAGTCATCGTATACGTTTGATAAGATATGCAGTAGTCATCGTATACGTTTGATAAAATATGCAGTAGCCATCGTATACGTTTAATAAGATATGCCGTAGCCATCGTATACGTCTGATAAGATATGCCGTAGTCATCGTATACGTTTGATAAGATATGCCGTAGCCATCGTATACGTTTGATAAGCTATGCAGTAGCCATCGTATACGTTTGATAAGATATGCAGTAGTCATCATATACATTTGATAAGATATGCAGTAGCCATCATATACGTTTGATAAGATATGCAGTAGCCATCGTATACGTTTGATAAGATATGCCGTAGCCATCGTATACGTTTGATAAGATATGCCGTAGCCATCGTATACGTTTGATAAGATATGCAGTAGCCATCGTATACGTTTGATAAGATATGCCGTAGCCATTGTATACGTTTGATAAGATATGCCGTAGCCATCGTATACGTTTGATAAGATATGCAGTAGCCATCGAATACGTTTGATAAGATATGCAGTAGCCATCGTATACGTTTGATAAGATATGCAGTAGCCATCGTATACGTTTGATAAGATATGCAGTAGCCATCGTATACGTTTGATAAGATATGCAGTAGCCATCGAATACGTTTGATAAGATATGCCGTAGCCATTGTATACGTTTGATAAGATATGCTGTAGCCATCGTATACGTTTGATAAGATATGCCGTAGCCATCGTATACGTTTGATAAGATATGCAGTAGCCATCGAATACGTTTGATAATATATGCAGTAGCCATCGTATACGTTTGATAAGATATGCCGTAGCCATCGTATACATTTGATACGATATGCCGTATCCATCGTATACGTTTGATAAGATATGCAGTAGCTATCGTATACGTTTGATAAGATATGCCGTAGCCATCGTATACGTTTGATACGATATGCCGTATCCATCTTATACGTTTGATAATATATGCAGTAGCTATCGAATACGTTTGATAAGATATGCCGTAGCCATCGTATACGTTTGATACGATATGCCGTATCCATCGTATACGTTTGAAGGATATGCAGTAGCCATACGTTTGATAAAATATGCCGTAGCCATCGTATACATTTGATAAGCTATGCAGTACCCAGGATGACATTTGCTTGGCGTGTTGGAGATTTTTGTTTACAAAAAAATGTGATTATAAGTGCCAATAATAAACAAGATATTTATAGGATATACTGTTCCAGCATGTTATTTTTTTATTCCAACTCCTCCGGGTAATAAGCACCTCAAAAAAGGAAAGAGAAGAAAATAGTGCAATTTCACCAAACACTTTTAAGCATCCACTCCTTACTGGAATTACTCACGTATTTCTGGGCATTTTACGAACTCAGTTGTGCATCAGCGTTATTATGGTAGGCCCATACTAAGCCACACCTCCGGTAGAGTGGTTCAAATTATTTATTTAAAATACATAAAACACATGATGGTACATCTAGGTACAAGCGGTGAACGGTACAATATATCACAACAGCCCCCAATTTGAGGCAATATCAGTACCTACAGTAAACACCCAATTGTCCTGTCACAAAAGGAATTAAAAATGGGAACTTGTGTTTATAAGTATGAGGGAGATTTGTGATATTTACGTGCTTGAGAAATGGAAGAGCTTTTAGCTCCTGAGCATTTTGTAATCACAAATTCTAGTTGCTTGCCAAACAACATAACATATCACCCAACAGATTCATTAGAGAACGAGAGTCTCCCTCCGAACGTTGTAGCCATTGTATACGTTTAATAAGCTATGCAGTAGCCATTATATACGTTTAATAAGATATGCAGTAGCCATCGTATACGTCTGATAAGATATGCCGTAGTCATCGTATACGTCTGATAAGATATGCCGTAGCCATCGTATACGTTTGATAAATAATGCAGTAGCCATCGTATACGTTTGATAAGATATGCCGTAGTCATCGTATACGTTTGATAAGATATGCCGTAGACATCGTATACGTTTGATAAGATATGCAGTAGTCATCGTATACGTTTGATAAGATATGCCATAGTCATCGTATACGTTTGATAAGATATGCAGTAGCCATCGTATACGTTTAATAAGATATGCCGTAGCCATCGTATACGTCTGATAAGATATGCCGTAGCCATCGTATACGTTTGATAAGATATGCAGTAGTCATCGTATACATTTGATAAGATATGCAGTAGCCATCGTATACGTTTAATAAGATATGCCGTAGCCATCGTATACGTTTAATAAGATATGCCGTAGCCATCGTATACGTTTGATAAGATATGCCATAGCCATCGTATACGTTTGATAAGATATGCCGTAGCCATTGTATACGTTTGATAAGATATGCAGTTGCCATCGTATACGCTTGATAAGATATGCCGTAGCCATCGTATACGTTTGATAAGATATGCCGTAGCCATTGTATACGTTTGATAAGATATGCCGTAGCCATCGTATACGTTTAATAAGATATGCCGTAGTCATCGTATACGTTTAATAAGCTATGCCGTGGCCATCGTATACGTTTGATAAGATATGCAGTAGCCATCATATACGTTTGATAAGATATGCAGTAGCCATCGTATACGTTTGATAAGATATGCCGTAGCCATCGTATATGTTTGATAAGATATGCCGTAGCCATCGTATACGTTTGATAAGATATGCAGTAGCCATCATATATGTTTGATAAGATATGCAGTAGCCATCGTATACGTTTGATAAGATATGCCGTAGCCATCGTATACGTTTGATAAGATATGCCGTAGCCATCGTATACGTTTAATAAGATATGCAGTAGCCATCAAATACGTTTGATAAGATATGCAGTAGCCATCGTATACGTTTGATAAGATATGCAGTAGCCATCGTATATGTTTGATAAGATATGCAGTAGCCATCGTATACGTTTGATAAGATATGCAGTACCCATCGAATACGTTTGATAAGATATGCAGTAGCCATCGAATACGTCTGATAAGATATGCCGTAGCCATTGTATACGTTTGATAAGATATGCTGTAGCCATCGTATACGTTTGATAAGATATGCAGTAGCCATCGAATACGTTTGATAATATATGCAGTAGCCATCGTATACGTTTGATAAGATATGCCGTAGCCATCGTATACGTTTGATACGATATGCCGTATCCATCGTATACGTTTGATAAGATATGCAGTAGCCATCGAATACGTTTGATAGGATATGCAGTAGCCATACGTTTGATAAAATATGCTGTAGCCATTGTATACATTTGATAAGCTATGCAGTAGCCATCATATATGTTTGATAGGATATGCAGTAGCCATACGTTTGATAAGATATAAACAAACAGCGGGTATCTCTCTAAAGATATCCTAATAGGGGGCGCTCTATATAAATAATAAAAGAAGGAGTATACCAGGAGTAATTCAAATGATATTCCTATATAAATATACGTATATATGAGTATAAAACAGGGACAAGGGGATGCAAGTATACTCATATAAAACACATAAATGGCATAAAATAATATACAGAACCCCCTGTTAAAGTATAACTACTGTACAAATATATATATAACATTCCAATGAACAAAAAAACAATATAACAAAGTCTCTATTTGGAATAATCCCAATAACAAACCATGGGAGGGGGAAGGAACCAGTAGAATGGAAGTAGTCGGAGGCTGCACTCTCCTCACATCAGAATGGCATGACGTCTACAAAGAAGAAGGGGAAGAAAAGAGAGGCGCTTGTGTGTACCAGTTTAGCAGATTAAACAGCCTATATTCACCCACACCAGGGTGCTCACATTTTAGTGGAGCACTCAGACAGTGCTATCAGGCGCAGACTGGGTATTCAACAGCAACCCCGCTTGCTGAACTTTCCACCGTGTGTACAGGAACACTTTGGCTCTAATATCCTAGAGCTGGTCGAGACTGCCAACAGGAGAAGCTCCACAAATCACAGGCAAGCAGCAAAAGACACACAGAGACCTCCACAAAAAGCAGAGCCAGTCCCAGTGATGATGATTGGAAGGTGGCAAAAATATGGCACTCAGCAAAGGTTCCAATGTTAAATAAAAGTAAAATTTATTAAAACAATAAGAACAGGAACCATAAGGTAGGGCATAAAGTGAACCTCCTTATTAACATGCGACGCGTTTCTCAGCATCAAAGCTGTTTTATCAGGCATATAAAACATACTGATCATAGCTCTTATATATACCAACCTTACCAATCAATGCCATTAAGAAAATAACATACACCTGGGAGTCTCCCTCTGAGGGGTGGATTCTCAGCATTTTAACCCTTCGTTTATAGTATACATTTCTCATTTAGAAGGAGTCTTTATATAGGAAATGATTATGTGATGTAGAGTTAATGTGCCACTTTTGTTAACAGAAATATAAATGTTCCTATACTATCATGATCTGAGTTACCTAAAACATATCAGATGTGAGCTCACTAGTAAGAGTGTGTAAATATGAACGATCACTGAAATGTTTAGGGATGTATAGTGGTGGTATTATACCTCATTTATATAACGAAAGAATGCATATTTGAAATGTATATTTAAAAAGTACAATTATATACATACATATCATTTAATTTAGTCCGTGATATCGGAATGGCTACAAACGTGACGTCAGTGGAACTGCAACCAATAAGAACGTCTCTACAAAATCAAAACAAGACGGTGAATCATGTGACTACGTAATAACATCACATTCTGAGAAAGGAGAACCATTACGCAAATATAGGCGTGCATAATAGTCCTATACTATTGGTTTACGCCAAGGCATTCTTGGGGGTGTGAGATGATCCTACCT
>NW_026511860.1:135000-141977 GCF_027579735.1 Bombina bombina
ATCAGCATGGCTTTAGGAGAAATAGATCATGTCAAACTAATCTAATTAGATTCTATGAGGAAGTAAGTAAAAATATAGATAAAGGGGAATCAGTTGATGTGATATACTTAGATTTTGCAAAGGCATTTGATACAGTGCCACATGAGAGATTAATGCACAAAATTAAGGGACTGGGAATAGCTGAAAATGTTAGCTCATGGATAAATAACTGGATAAAAGATAGGGAGCAACGAGTAGCAGTAAATGGATCATACTCAGATTGGACAAAGGTAATCAGTGGCGTCCCCCAGGGATCAGTACTGGGCCCTGTTCTTTTTAATATTTTTATAAATGACTTGGAGCAAGGATTAAATAGCGACATCTCTATTTTTGCAGATGATACTAAGTTAAGTAAGGTCATTAGGTCAGAGCAGGATGAACTCTCTTTGCAAAGGGATTTGCTAAAATTAGAACTATGGGCAAGTGAATGGAAAATGAGATTTAATACGGAAAAATGTAAGGTTCTACATTTTGGAAGTAAAAATAAGCAGGCTATGTATTTTTTAAATGGGACAAGACTTAGCCAAACACAGGAGGAAAGGGATTTGGGAGTAGTAATAGATAACAAGCTAAAGATGAGTGCACAATGCAGGGCAGCGGCTTCAAAGGCTAATAAGATACTAGCATGTATTAAAAGAGGCATTGATTCAAGGGAGGAAAGCATAATTCTGTCATTATATAAAGCCCTGGTAAGACCTCACCTTGAGTTTGGAGTGCAGTTCTGGGGACCGATTGCTAAAAAAGATATTGCAGAACTAGAAAAAGTTCAGAGAAGGGCCACAAAGCTAATAAAGGGATTGGAGAAATTAACCTATGAGGAGAGGCTAGCCAAACTGGGTCTGTTCTCTTTAGAAAAAAGGCGCTTGAGAGGTGACATGATTACTTTATATAAATATATTCAAGGCCCATATACAGAGATGGCAGAAGCTCTTTTTATTCCAAGAAAATTGGTTCTGACAAGAGGTCATAATTTAAGGTTGGAGGAAAGGAGATTTAATCTCCTGCAACGGAAACGTTTTTTCACTGTAAGAGCAATAAAATTGTGGAACTCATTACCAAAGGAGGTAGTGAATGCCAATACCATAGATACATTTAAAAATAGTCTGGATAAATTTCTGTATATAAACAAAATTCATGGATATGATTGCTAGTATTAAATGGGTCACATTTTAATGGGGTTATTTAAGCTTAACTGGAGCTTTTTGTAAGTATTTTAGATTTGTATAGGTTGAACTCGATGGACTTCAGTCTTTTTTCAACCTTATCTACTATGTTACTATGTTACTATGTAACCCCCTGTTAAAGTATAACTACTGTACAAGTATATATAACATATATATATATATATATATATATATATATATATATATATATATATATATATATATATATATATATATATATATATGTATGTTCATACACAGTCCCCCCACAACAATACAAATAATATACAGAACCCCTTGATAAAGTATAACTACTGTACAAGTATATATAACATATATATATATATATATATATATATATATATATATTTATATATATGTATGTTCATACACAGTCCCCCCACAACAATACAAATAATATACAGAACCCCCTGTTAAAGTATAACTACTGTACAAGTATATATAACATACATATATATGTATGTTCATACACAGTCCCCCCACAACAATACAAATAATATACAGAACCCCCTGTTAAAGTATAACTACTGTACAAGTATATATAACATATATATATATATATGTATGTTCATACACAGTCCCCCCACAACAATACAAATAATATACTATCACCGATGGGTGGAAAATAAGTGAATGATATAATTATATGTGATAGGGCTATTATCACCCCATAGAACTTATTAGAAACAGAAAGTGCAATCCAAATGTTGTTTCTATATGAGTGGAAAATAGGGACATAATAAGTGAATAGAAAAATATATATTGTTATGTAGTTCATCACCATGTAAAAAATGGGTGAATTCTAGGTTGCCCTAATAATAAATAAAGTGTATGTTAGTATATCCTTAGTCTAACATGGATATGATAAAAAGTGTTGTGTGTCTAACACAATTATAATAGTGATATGATGATTAACATCAGTCTAAAATTATGTGAAATATATACACATAAACTCCAGTGTACAAAGCACCGTTGTGGTTAATTGAAAGCAGCAGAATTTATTACTTTGTTGAGACCTTTAGGAAAGAGAGATTGGAACTTATAGATCCAAAAGGTTTCTCTCTGTCTTAATTTAATATATCTATTATATTGGTGGGATGATGGAATATGTTCAATGGGAGTGATGTAATAACTAAAAGGTTCTCCAAGGTGTGTGCACATAATGTCTAGGCACACTATGGTTAAGTAACTTCTTTTTCACATTTCGCAAATGTTCGCTCCATCTCATGCGAACTTTGCAAGTCATGCAACCTAGATATTGTAGACCACATTTGCAAGTCAATGCAACCCAGATATTGTAGACCACATTTGCAAGTCAATGCAACCCAGATATTGTAGACCACATTTGCAAGTCAATGCAACCCAGATATTGTAGACCACATTTGCAAGTCAATGCAACCCAGATATTGTAGACCACATTTGCAAGTCAATGCATATATTACAAAAGATATATTACAGGTAATACAACTTTTAATCCTAAATACCTCTCCCGTAACATTTGCAGTAACAGTAACTGTTTTTGGTGTAATATATTTACACATAGAACATCTGGGGTGGCCACATCTATGGATCCCTAAGGATGTATTTTTGAATGACTGTCTCTTGATTTTTTTGGACATTACTATCTTACTTGATGCAAGCTTTTGTTTGAGGGTTGGTGCCCTCCTGAAAGTCAATAAGGGTTGATTTTCTAATTACTGTTTAAGAACAGGGTCGTTCTGTAAGATGTGCCAGTGTTTGGTCAGTGACTTTTTGATAGCTCTATGATTGGAATTATACTGGGTTATAAACCTTGGTTGTGAGAAATCTTCAGACTCTTGTGTGGCAGTCATATTTTTTGTTGTTTTGCCCTTAAGCATTAGAGTTCTGTTTAGATCTCTAGCTCTTTCTTGACTACTCTTAATGAGAGGGGGAGGATATCCCTTTGCTAGAAATCTCTCCACTAGAATGGGTGACTGTTCGTTATAAATCTGTAGAGTGCTACTGTTTCTCATAATTCTATTAAATTGGCTGAAAGGAATGTTTGTCTTCCAACTTCTCAAGTGATTACTTGTCAAATGTTGAAAGTTGTTGCTGTCTATCTTCTTGAAAAAAGTGGAAGTACAAACATTACCCTCAGGTCCCCACTGTAGCAGGACGTCCAAAAATTAAATTTTCTGTGGCAGGATGTTATATGTAAATGTGAAGCCCATCTCATTATTATTCAAATGTTTGACAAATAATTCAGCCTCTTCTGATGTTCCATCCCAGATAAAAAGCAGGTCATCAATGTACCGGGCATAGAACACCAGGCTCTGCGCCCAGCTAGAGTTGTAGATGAAATGCTCTTCAAAGGCCCCCATATAAAGGTTGGCAAAACTGGGTGCGAACCTTGTGCCCATGGCCGTACCCCTGACCTGCAGGTAGAAATCGTCAAGGAACTGAAAATAATTATGTTTGAGAATAAAATCTATTATCGTTATCAGAAATTCTTTCTGTAAAGGTGGCATATATATGATGTCATTTAAGAATGATTGTATCACTCGTATCCCAAAATCATGGGGGATGTTTGAGTACAATGCCCCAACGTCACAGGTGAGCCATAGAAAAGGACCCCTGCGACTGAAGGAGCGGAGTTTGTTGAGGAGATCAGTGGTGTCACGGATATGTGATGGCAGATGGATAACATATTTTTGGAGGTATAAATCTATGAATTCCGAGAGTCTATCCGTGACATCATTAATCCCCGCAATAATGGGTCTTCCGGGGGGCTTTTTACTATCCTTGTGGATCTTTGGAAGATGGTAGTAGAAGGGTACACTGGGATGATCAGGCATCAAATAGCTTTTTCCTCTTTTACTGAGAATCCCCTTTCCACTACCATCCTCCAAAATCCTCACAAGTGACTTACTGAATTGCTCAGTGGGATCTGTATTAAGTCTATGATAGAACTTTTCATCACACAATATCCTGACTGCCTCAGCCACATAATCTTTGTAGTCCTGAAGGACAATCCCGCCGCCTTTATCGGCTTGGCGGATGACCAAATTGCTATTATTCATTAGACTTTTTATGGCTTGTTGTTCATTAGGCCATAGTTTGGATTTCCCAAATGTCTTGGACGGTATTTTTTCAAAGTCATTCATTACCATTTGTTGGAAAAGATCAACATACGTTACCTCCGGTTTCGGGGGATTAAAGGTTGATGGCAATTTCAGATGAGTATGTATACTAACTAGACTCAAAAAGGTAATAGATATACTTATGTGTGTAGCGCTAGACTGTTCCCACTTAGCCTATCTATATATACTGCCCCCTTCCTAGGCAGTGAATGTAGTATTAAATTCTATAAATGGTTTAGATGGCGCTTTAGATGCCCACAGCTATAAGCGCCATCTAAACCATTTATAGAATTCAAAAAGGTAATAGCTAAGGTCATCTGAGATAGTAAGTAGTCGGTGAATGAGAACTGTCAGAATCTAATAGGATTTGTGGACCCTCTAATCTGTTTTTTCTCATATTTTTAGAGGAGAAATATCTTTATAGTGACAGTTGTTTCCCCCCACCATTTTGACGTTGCCGAGAACTCCCTAAGCTCTTCTGCGTGCAGCTAAGCTCCGCTTGTGTCGGCATTCACGTGCACGGCCCATCTTCCTAGAAGGTGGTGCTTTCTCTCCTAGCTAGATTGCCGCCACCTGGTGTTGGTTTGCCTTCTGGCTTTCAGCCGGTTCTCTTGTTTCATAATAAACGTGACCCACGGGTCTTTTCCCACACTCTGTGTCTTGTATTTATTTATAACAAGTTATAAGTTATATAAGTTATGGTTATGATTCTGTCAGTTCTATGACTGTTAAGTTATAATACAGCAATATCTCAGCATTATATGTGTATATGTTATGTACATACAGTATATCTCAGTATTATATGTGTATATGTTATGTACATACAGTGAATCTCAGCAGTATATGTGTATATGTTATGTACATACAGTATATCTCAGTATTATATGTGTATATGTTATGTACATACAGTATATCTCAGTATTATATGTGTATATTTTATGTAAATACAGTATATCTCAGTATTATATGTGTATATGTTATGTACATACAGTATATCTCAGCATTATATGTGTATATGTTATGTAAATACAGTATATCTCAGTATTATATGTGTATATGTTATGTACATACAGTATATCTCAGCATTATATGTGTATATGTTATGTATATGCAGTATATCTCAGCATTATATGTGTAAATGTTATGTACATACAGTATATCTCAGCATTATATGTGTATATGTTATGTATATACAGTATATCTCAGCATTATATGTGTATATGTAATGTACATACAGTATATATCAGCATTATATGTGTATATGTTATGTACATACAGTATATCTCAGTATTATATGTGTATATGTTATGTACATACAGTATATCTCAGTATTATATGTGTAGATGTTATGTAAATACAGTATATCTCAGTATTATATGTGTATATGTTATGTACATACAGTATATCTCAGTATTATATGTGTATATGTTATGTACATACAGTATATCTCAGTATTATATGTGTATATGCTATGTACATACAGTATATCTCAGCATTATATGTGAATATATTATGTACATACAGTGTATCTCAGTATTATATGTGTATATGTAATGTACATACAGTATATATCAGCATTATATGTGTATATGTTATGTACATACAGTATATCTCAGTATTATATGTGTATATGTTATGTACATACAGTATATCTCAGTATTATATGTGTATATGTTATGTAAATACAGTATATCTCAGCATTATATGTATATATGTTATGTACATACAGTATATCTCAGCATTATATGTGAATATATTATGTACATACAGTGTATCTCAGTATTATATGTGTATATGTTATGTACATACAGTATATCTCAGCACTATATGTGTATATGTTATGTACATACAGTATATATCAGTATTATATGTGTATATGTTATGTACATACAGTATATCTCAGTATTATATGTGTATATGTTATGTAAATACAGTATATCTCAGTATTATATGTGTATATGTTATGTACATACAGTATATCTCAGTATTATATGTGTATATGTAATGTACATACAGTATATCTCAGTATTATATGTGTATATGTTATGTAAATACAGTATATCTCAGTATTATATGTGTATATGTAATGTACATACAGTATATATCAGCATTAGATGTGTATATGTTATGTACATACAGTATATCTCAGTATTATATGTGTATATGCTATGTACATACAGTATATATCAGCATTAGATGTGTATATGTTATGTACATACAGTATATCTCAGAATTATATGTATATGTTATGTACACACAGTATATCTCAGCATTATATGTTGTTACAGAAGCATTAGTTATTTTGTTGTGAAGAAACTTATTTCCCAGCAGCAATGCCTGAACCAGCCAAGCCAGCGCCTAAGAAGGGCTCCAAGAAAACTGTAACAAGTATCATTTCATAAAGGGTTAACTCTGTTCAGTTTTGAGAAAACTATTTTCTGAGGCAGGTTTCCTAGCATATTGTGTACTGTAATTAAGTTTGTGATAAGCATTCACTGCTAGGTGATAAGAAGGACTCAATTGTTTTCTTGTGTGTACTTGTTATCTGCGGTGGCCTGTCCAAGGGCTTTGTCTAAATGTGTGATGGGGGATTTTATGCTTCCCCCCCTGGGAGTGCCCTGTGTGCATGTAACCTAAATAAAAAGCAGGCTGG
>NW_026511860.1:142475-179975 GCF_027579735.1 Bombina bombina
GTTTTCTGCTCTATCTTTTGGGTTTCATGTCCCTTTAATACTATTTAAGCTGTATGTTTGCTTATGGGGGCGTACAACTGTAGGTCATGTGAGCTCAAATCCCCCACATGCTGGTGACATCACAGTATGTAACAGTACTGGCACAAGATCTGCACTGGGCACGTAAATAATTCAGGGCATCCGATCGGTTTGGGGGTGCTACAGTGATGAGACGACATAGCACCCTGACAATAATAATAACTATTTTGCACCTTTTTATGCTCCTGTTTGTTGCCTGGAAAATTAAAGGGACACTCAATCAAAATTAAACTGTCATTATTCAGATAGAGCCACCATTTTAAACAACTTTCCAATTTACTTCCATTAACTATGGCCTAGATTTAGAGTTCGGCGGTAAAAGGGCTGTTAACGCTCCGCGGGTTTTTTTCTGGCCGCACCATAAATTTAACTCTGGTATCGAGAGTTCAAACAAATGCTGCGTTAGGCTCCAAAAAAGGAGCGTAGAGCATTTTTACCGCCAATGCAACTCTCGATACCAGAGTTGCTTACGGACGCGGCCGGCCTCAAAAACGTGCTCGTGCACGATTCTCCCATAGGAAACAATGGGGCTGTTTGAGCTGAAAAAAAACCTAACACCTGGAAAAAAGCAGCGTTCAGCTCCTAAACGCAGACCCATTGTTTCCTATGGGGAAACACTTCCTACGTCTGCACCTAACACCCTAACATGTACCCCGAGTCTAAACACCCCTAACCTTACACTTATTAACTCCTAATCTGCCGCCCCCGCTATCGCTGACCCCTGCATTACACTTTTAACCCCTAATCTGCCGCTCCGTAAACCGCCGCCACCTACGTTATCCCTATGTACCCCTAATCTGCTGCCCTACATCGCCGACCCCTATGTTATATTTATTAACCCCTAATCTGCCCCCCACAACGTCGCCGACACCTGCCTACACTTATTAACCCCTAATCTGCCGAGCGGACCTGAGCGCTACTTTAATAAAGTTATTAACCCCTAATCCGCCTCACTAACCCTATCATAAATAGTATTAACCCCTAATCTGCCCTCCCTAACATCGCCGACACCTACCTTCAATTATTAACCCCTAATCTGCCGACCGGAGCTCACCGCTATTCTAATAAATGTATTAACCCCTAAAGCTAAGTCTAACCCTAACACTAACACCCCCTAAGTTAAATATAATTTTTATCTAACGAAATAAATTAACTCTTATTAAATAAATGATTCCTATTTAAAGCTAAATACTACCTGTAAAATAAATCCTAATATAGCTACAATATAAATTATAATTATATTATAGCTATTTAGGATTTATTTTACAGGTAAATTTGTTATAATTTTAACCAGGTACAATAGCTATTAAATAGTTAAGAACTATTTAATAGTTACCTAGTTAAAATAATAACAAATTTACCCTGTAAAATAAATCCTAACCTAAGATATAATTAAACCTAACACTACCCTATCAATAAAATAATTAAATAAACTACCTACAATTACCTACAATTAACCTAACAATACACTATCAATAAATTAATTAAACACAATTGCTACAAATAAATAAAATTAAATAAACTATCTAAAGTACAAAAAATAAAAAGAACTAAGTTACAGAAAATAATAAAATATTTACAAACATAAGAAAAATATTACAACAATTTTAAACTAATTACACCTACTCTAAGCCCCCCTAATAAAATAACAAAGCCCCCCAAAATAAAAAATTCCCTACCCTATTCTAAAATACAAATATTACAAGCTCTTTTACCTTACCAGCCCTGAACAGGGCCCTTTGCGGGGCATGCCCCAAGAATTTCAGCTCTTTTGCCTGTAAAAAAAAAACATACAATACCCCCCCCCCAACATTACAACCCACCACCCACATACCCCTAATCTAACCCAAACCCCCCTTAAATAAACCTAACACTACCCCCCTGATGATCTTCCTACCTTGTCTTCACCATGCCAGGTTCACCGATCCGTCCTGGCTCCAAGATCTTCATCCAACCCAAGCGGGGGCTAGACATCCACTGAAGAAGTCCAGAAGAGGGTCCAAAGTCTTCCTCCTATCCGGCAAGAAGAGGACATCCGGACCGGCAAACATCTTCTCCAAGCGGCATCTTCTATCTTCTTCCATCCGATGACGACCGGCTCCATCTTGAAGACCTCCAGCGCGGATCCATCCTCTTCTTCCGACGACTAGACGACGAATGACGGTTCCTTTAAGGGACGTCATCCAAGATGGCGTCCCTCGAATTCCGATTGGCTGATAGGATTCTATCAGCCAATCGGAATTAAGGTAGGAATTTTCTGATTGGCTGATGGAATCAGCCAATCAGAATATAGTTCAATCCGATTGGCTGATCCAATCAGCCAATCAGATTGAGCTCGCATTCTATTGGCTGATCGGAACAGCCAATAGAATGCGAGCTCAATCTGATTGGCTGATTGGATCAGCCAATCGGATTGAACTATATTCTGATTGGCTGATTCCATCAGCCAATCAGAAAATTCCTACCTTAATTCCGATTGGCTGATAGAATCCTATCAGCCAATCGGAATTCGAGGGACGCCATCTTAGATGACGTCCCTTAAAGGAACCGTCATTCGTCGTCTAGTCGTCGGAAGAAGAGGATGGATCCGCGCTGGAGGTCTTCAAGATGGAGCCGGTCGTCATCGGATGGAAGAAGATAGAAGATGCCCGCTTGGAGAAGATGTTTGCCGGTCCGGATGTCCTCTTCTTGCCGGATAGGAGGAAGACTTTGGACCCTCTTCTGGACTTCTTCAGTGGATGTCTAGCCCCCCGCTAGGGTTGGATGAAGATCTTGGAGCCAGGACGGATCGGTGAACCTGGCATGGTGAAGACAAGGTAGGAAGATCATCAGGGGGGTAGTGTTAGGTTTATTTAAGGGGGGTTTGGGTTAGATTAGGGGTATGTGGGTGGTGGGTTGTAATGTTGGGGGGGGGTATTGTATGTTTTTTTTTACAGGCAAAAGAGCTGAAATTCTTGGGGCATGCCCCGCAAAGGGCCCTGTTCAGGGCTGGTAAGGTAAAAGAGCTTGTAATATTTGTATTTTAGAATAGGGTAGGGAATTTTTTATTTTGGGGGGCTTTGTTATTTTATTAGGGGGCTTAGAGTAGGTGTAATTAGTTTAAAATTGTTGTAATATTTTTCTTATCTTTGTAAATATTTTATTATTTTCTGTAACTTAGTTCTTTTTTATTTTTTGTACTTTAGATAGTTTATTTAATTTTATTTATTTGTAGCAATTGTGTTTAATTAATTTATTGATAGTGTAGTGTTTAGGTTAATTGTAGGTAATTGTAGGTAGTTTATTTAATTATTTTATTGATAGGGTAGTGTTAGGTTTAATTATATCTTAGGTTAGGATTTATTTTACAGGTAAATTTGTTATTATTTTAACTAGGTAACTATTAAATAGTTCTTAACTATTTAATAGCTATTGTACCTGGTTAAAATAATTACAAAGTTGCCTGTAAAATAAATATTAATCCTAAAATAGCTATAATATAATTATAAATTATATTGTAGCTATATTAGGATTTATTTTACAGGTAAGTATTTAGCTTTAAATAGGAAATTATTTATTTAATAAGAGTTAATTTATTTCGTTAGATAAAAATTATATTTAACTTAGGGGGGTGTTAGTGTTAGGGTTAGACTTAGCTTTAGGGGTTAATACATTTATTAGAATAGCGGTGAGCTCCGATCGGAAGATTAGGGGTTAATAATTGAAGGTAGGTGTCGGCGATGTTAGGGAGGCAGATTAGGGGTTAATACTATTTATGATAGGGTTAGTGAGGCGGATTAGGGGTTAATAACTTTATTATAGTAGCGCTCAGGTCCGCTCGGCAGATTAGGGGGAATAAGTGTAGGTAGGTGTCGGCGACGTTGTGGGGGGCAGATTAGGGGTTAATAAATATAACATAGGGGTCGGCGATGTTAGGGGTAGCAGATTAGGGGTACATAGGAATAACGTAGGGTGGCGGGCGATTTGCGGTCGGAAGATTAGGGGTTAATTATTTTAAGTAGCTTGCGGCGACGTTGTGGGGGCAAGTTAGGGGTTAATAGATATAATACAGGGGTCGGCGGTGTTAGGGGCAGCAGATTAGGGGTACATAAGTATAACGTAGGTGGCGGTCGGGCAGATTAGGGGTTTAAATTTTTATTCGAGTGGCGGCAATGTGGGGGGACCCTCGGTTTAGGGGTACATAGGTAGTTTATGGGTGTTAGTGTACTTTAGGGTACAGTAGTTAAGAGCTTTATAAACCGGCGTTAGCCAGAAAGCTCTTAACTCCTGCTATTTTCAGGCGGCTGGAATCTTGTCGTTAGAGCTCTAACGCTCACTGCAGAAACGACTCTAAATACCGGCGTTAGGAAGATCCCATTGAAAAGATAGGCTACGCAAATGGCGTAGGGGGATCTGCGGTATGGAAAAGTCGCGGCTGTAAAGTGAGCGTTTAGACCCTTTAATCACTGACTCCTAAATACCAGCGGTAGCCCAAAACCAGCGTTAGGAGCCTCTAACGCTGGTTTTGACGGCTACCGCCGAACTCTAAATCTAGCCGTAAATGTGCACAGTCTTTTTATATTTAAACGTTTTCAGTCACCAGCTCCTACTGAGCATGTGCAAGAATAAGTGTGTATGCATTTGTGAATGGCTGATGGCTGTCACATGGTACGTGTATGCATTTGTGAATGGCTGATGGCTGTCACATGGTACGTGTATGCATTTGTGAATGGCTGATGGCTGTCACATGGTACGTGTATGCATTTGTGATTGGCTGATGGCTGTCACATGGTACAGGGGGAGTGGAAAAAGACATAACTTTTAAAATTGTCAGAAAAAAAATCTACTACTCATTTGAAGTTCAGACTAAGTGCTATTGCATTGTCTTGTTATCTTGCATTTGTTGATTATGCAAATCTACTGTGTTGACTGGTCCTCTAACAGAATTGTCATGGAGCCGTTTTCTCAGCCCCCTTACCCCCAGGCCGTACAAGATACTGCAGTATTCACTAGATAAGTGTAAGGTGTCTGAAGCTCACAACGTCTTACCACCCAACGAATCCACAGGGTGGTCTCACTGGCGGTGCGCACGGTCATGCTCCCGGGTGCCATATCAGGAGGCGCTTGCAACGTCTGGATCACGCGGGATGGTTGGCTGAAGGGGCTTTCACCAACTATATTCACTTGTTTAATCCGAAACCTGGAACATGAAATACTAATTAACACAGGATGGTAATGACATAATGCATGAGAGTTTGGCATGTGCCCACTGGGAGTAGATATGCTCTCTACTTCGTGCTGTCTCCTGAGGTCTCTTTCTAGGTGTCTCATCAGTGAGGGTCTCTTTTATATCCCCCTCTGGCTCTCTGTCTATCCCTGAAACTCTCTAGGTGTCTCTCACATTCTCAGACCGTGTGAGAGATATGAGAGTACAAAACATGGAAGGGAACTGCACTCCAAAACCGGATCAGGTACACATCCTGTGACTCAGTAACATCCAGCCCTGGGTGCTAAATAGCACTCCAAAAAAGCTGTGATGTCACCAGAGCCACAGGCAGTTAACCCCAGTCCGGAATGGGTGCAAGAAACAAGGGAGATTACAAATAAAAAGTAATACAACACATAGAAACACCCAGCACTCACCAGCTAGCTCACAGCTAAGATAAATCACAACTGGAAAGGTTAGTCACCGCATCTGGCCAAATGGGAAAGCTCAGGCACCACGTCAAGGTCCTTTCCATTGCCTGAGTCCCTAACACAGGCACACCATCATGTGAGCTCACAAAGCCAAACAAACTGAGAACAAAGAAGGGGTGCACAGGTGGCTGTAATCACCCATAGAAAATACAAAACATGGAAGGGAACTGCACTCCAAGACCGGATCAGGTACACATCCTGTGACTCAGTAACATCCAGCCCTGGGTGCTAAATATCACTCCAAAAAAGCTGTGATGTCACCAGAGCCACAGGCAGTTAACCACAGTCCGGAATGGGTGCAAGAAACAAGGGAGATTACAAATAAAAAGTAATACAACACATAGAAACACCCAGCACTCACCAGCTAGCTCACAGCTAAGATAAAATTACAACTGGAAAGGTTAGTCACCGCATCTGGCCAAATGGGAAAGCTCAGGCACCACGTCAAGGTCCTTTCCATTGCCTGAGTCCCTAACACAGGCACACCATCATGCGAGCTCACAAAGCCAAACAAAATGAGAGTGCAGTTCTCTTCCATGTTTTGTATTTTCTATGGGTGATTACAGCCACCTGTGCACCCCTTCTTTGTTCTCAGTTTGTTTGGCTTTGTGAGCTCGCATGATGGTGTGCCTGTGTTAGGGACTCAGGCAATGGAAAGGACCTTGACGTGGTGCCTGAGCTTTCCCATTTGGCCAGATGCGGTGACTAACCTTTCCAGTTGTGATTTTATCTTAGCTATGAGCTAGCTGGTGAGTGCTGGGTGTTTCTATGTGTTGTATTACTTTTTATTTGTAATCTCCCTTGTTTCTTGCACCCATTCCGGACTGGGGTTAACTGCCTGTGGCTCTGGTGACATCACAGCTTTTTTGGAGTGCTATTTAGCACCCAGGGCTGGATGTTACTGAGTCACAGGATGTGTACCTGATCCGGTCTTGGAGTGCAGTTCCCTTCCATGTTTTGTATTTTCTATGGGTGATTACAGCCACCTGTGCACCCCTTCTTTGTTCTCAGTTTGTTTGGCTGTGAGATGGCATGATGGTGTGCCTGTGTTAGGGACTCAGGCAATGGAAAGGACCTTGACATGGTGCCTGAGCTTTCCCATTTGGCCAGATGCGGTGACTAACCTTTCCAGTTGTGATTTTATCTTAGCTATGAGCTAGCTGGTGAGTGCTGGGTGTTTCTATGTGTTGTATTACTTTTTATTTGTAATCTCCCTTGTTTCTTGCACCCATTCCGGACTGGGGTTAACTGCCTGTGGCTCTGGTGACATCACAGCTTTTTTGGAGTGCTATTTAGCACCCAGGGCTGGATGTTACTGAGTCACAGGATGTGTACCTGATCCGGTCTGGAGTGCAGTTCCCTTCCATGTTTTGTATTTTCTATGGGTGATTACAGCCACCTGTGCACCCCTTCTTTGTTCTCAGTTTGTTTGGCTTTGAGAGCTCGCATGATGGTGTGCCTGTGTTAGGGACTCAGGCAATGGAAAGGACCTTGACGTGGTGCCTGAGCTTTCCCATTTGGCCAGATGCGGTGACTAACCTTTCCAGTTGTGATTTTATCTTAGCTGTGAGCTAGCTGGTGAGTGCTGGGTGTTTCTATGTGTTGTATTACTTTTTATTTGTAATCTCCCTTGTTTCTTGCACCCATTCCGGACTGGGGTTAACTGCCTGTGGCTCTGGTGACATCACAGCTTTTTTGGAGTGCTATTTAGCACCCAGGGCTGGATGTTACTGAGTCACAGGATGTGTACCTGATCCGGTCTTGGAGTGCAGTTCCCTTCCATGTTTTGTATTTTCTATGGGTGATTACAGCCACCTGTGCACCCCTTCTTTGTTCTCAGTTTGTTTGGCTTTGTGAGCTCACATGATGGTGTGCCTGTGTTAGGGACTCAGGCAATGGAAAGGACCTTGACGTGGTGCCTGAGCTTTCCCATTTGGCCAGATGCGGTGACTAACCTTTCCAGTTGTGATTTTATCTTAGCTGTGAGCTAGCTGGTGAGTGCTGGGTGTTTCTATGTGTTGTATTACTTTTTATTTGTAATCTCCCTTGTTTCTTGCACCCATTCCGGACTGGGGTTAACTGCCTGTGGCTCTGGTGACATCACAGCTTTTTTGGAGTGCTATTTAGCACCCAGGGCTGGATGTTACTGAGTCACAGGATGTGTACCTGATCCGGTCTTGGAGTGCAGTTCCCTTCCATGTTTTGTATTTTCTATGGGTGATTACAGCCACCTGTGCACCCCTTCTTTGTTCTCAGTTTGTTTGGCTTTGAGAGCTCGCATGATGGTGTGCCTGTGTTAGGGACTCAGGCAATGGAAAGGACCTTGACGTGGTGCCTGAGCTTTCCCATTTGGCCAGATGTGGTGACTAACCCTTTCCAGTTGTGATTTTATCTTAGCTGTGAGCTAGCTGGTGAGTGCTGGGTGTTTCTATGTGTTTTATTACTTTTTATTTGTAATCTCCCTTGTTTCTTGCACCCATTCCGGACTGAGGTTAACTGCCTGTGGCTCTGGTGACATCACAGCTTTTTTGGAGTGCTATTTAGCACCCAGGGCTGGATGTTACTGAGTCACAGGATGTGTACCTGATCCGGTCTTGGAGTGCAGTTCCCTTCCATGTTTTGTATTTTCTATGGGTGATTACAGCCACCTGTGCACCCCTTCTTTGTTCTCAGTTTGTTTGGCTTTGTGAGCTCGCATGATGGTGTGCCTGTGTTAGGGACTCAGGCAATGGAAAGGACCTTGACGTGGTGCCTGAGCTTTCCCATTTGGCCAGATGCGGTGACTAACCTTTCCAGTTGTGATTTTATCTTAGCTGTGAGCTAGCTGGTGAGTGCTGGGTGTTTCTATGAGAGATATGAGAGTGTCTGTCTGCTTCTCTTGCCATATCTCTAATAGCTTAATACCAAGTTTAATAAAAAAAATTCTGATTAAACTCACTCCCACCAAAAACATGCCAACACTGTCAACACCTTTTACAATTTGCTCTCAATTCAGTGAAGACCCTGATAGCTAGAAAGTGGAAAAACCCAACTGCCCCCTCGATATCAGAATGGATCTCCCACATGAACGATAACTTAATCCTTGAAGTGATGGATACTTTAAAGCCCAAAGACTTGAGATGTTTCTAGACATTAAATTCTATTGGGAGACAACTAAATATAACTACCTAATATAACTAACCTAAATAATGTGTGATAGTCTATCTAAAACACAATATTCCTGCACTTATGACCACACGTCTGCAAGAACTGCGGACACTAGAGACCTTCCTGAAGAACGGACATATGAGACCTTATAGATGAAGTACAAAGAGACATAAACCATATACCAGTTTGTTTGAAACCTTTGCTCGATTTTAAGAAAGCATTAATTAACATTAATTGGGACAAAGTATTCTCTAATAAAAATACAGAGGATAAATGGATAACATTTAAAACTTTGTTAAATAAATATACATCAACAAATACCATATGGTTATAAAAAAAAAAAAATCAAAGCCAATGTGGCTGAATAAAAATGTGTTAAGAGAAATTAGGAAAAAATGTAGGGCATTTAAATTATTCAAAGAAAATAGTACAGACTCAACATTCCATATTTATAAGAAATGTAACAAAGCATGCAAAAAAAAGCAATCAAATTAGCCAAAATTGAAAATGAAAAATTAATTGCAAAGGATTCTAAATCTTACCCTAAAAGGTTCTTTAAGTACATAAATAGCAAAAAATCTAAGAAAGACAATATAGGTACATTAAAATGCGTGGAGGGTAGCATGATTAATAGTGACAGGGAGAAGGCTAAAATACTAAACCAGTTTTTTTCTTCAGTATACACAAGAGAGGAACCATTGGATGATACTTTGGAACAAAATAGAACATGCCAGCCCATACCATTAACTGGGTTATGTATAGAGGATATCAGGAACAAATTGGATAATATTAAGGTAAATAAAACTCCAAGCCCAGATGAAATACACCCAAGGGTGTTAAGGGAACTTAGCACTGTTATAGACAAACCTTTACTCTTAATTTTTCAAGACTCATTATCCTCAGGCATGGTACCCCAGGATTGGCGTAAAGCTGATGTGGTGCCATTCTTCAAAAAGGGAAGTAGGGATGATCCAGGAAGCTATAGACCAGTTAGTCTGACATCAATAGTGGGGAAGATATTTGAAGGGATTATAAGGGATTATATTGATGAGCATATTCATGTAAACAAGATTATGAGTTCTAATGAGCATGGTTTTATGAGAAATAGATCATGTCAAACTAATTTAATTAGATTCTATGAGAAAGTAAGTAAAAATATAGATAAAGGGGAATCAGTTGATGTGATATACTTAGATTTTGCAAAGGCGTTTGATACAGTGCCACATGAGAGATTAATGCACAAAATTAAGGGACTGGGAATAGCTGAAAATGTTAGTTTGTGGATAAATAACTGGATAAAAAAAAGGGAGCAACGAGTAGTAGTAAATGGATCATACTCAGATTGGATAAAGGTAATCAGTGAAGTCCCCCAGGGATCAGTACTGGGCCCTATTCTTTTTAATATTTTTATAAATGACTTGGAGCAAGGATTAAATAGCGACATCTCTATTTTTGCAGATGATACTAAGTTAAGTAAGGTCATTAGGTCAGTGCAGGATGAACTTTCGTTACAAAGGGACCTGCAAAAATTAGAAGTATGGGCAGGTAAATGGAAAATGAGATTAAATACGGAAAAATGCAAGGTTCTACATTTTGGAAGTAAAAATAAGCAGGCAACGTATTATATAAATGGGACAAAACTTAGCCAAACACAGGAGGAAAGGGATTTGGGGGTAGTAATAGATAACAAGCTAAAGATGGGTGCACAATGCAGGGCAGCAGCTTCAAAGACTAATAAGATACTAGCATGTATTAAAAGAGGCATTGACTCAAGGGAGGAAAGCATAATTCTGTCACTATATAAAGCCCTGGTAAGACTTCACCTTGAGTATGGAGTGCAGTTCTGGGGACCAATCGCAAAAAAAGATATTGCAGAACTAGAAAAAGTTCAGAGAAGGTCCACAAAGCTAATAAGGGGACTGGAAAATTTAACCTATGAGGAGAGGCTAGCAAAACTGGGTCTGTTTTCTTTAGAAAAAAAGGCACTTAAGAGGTGACATGATTACTTTATATAAATATATTCAAGGCCCATATACAGAGATGGCAGAAGCTCTGTTTATTCCAAGAAAGTTGTTTGTGACCAGAGTTCACATTTAAGGTTGAAGGAAAGGAGATTTAATCTCCTGCAACGGAAACATTTTTTTCACTTTAAGAGCAATACAATTGTGAAACTCATTACCAAAGGAGGTAGTGAATGCCAATACCCTAGATACATTTAAAAATTGTTTTGATACATTTCTGTCTATAAACAAAATTCATGGATATGATTGCTAGTATTAAATGGGTCACCTTTTAGTGAGATTATTTAAGCTTAACTGGAGCTTTTTGTATATATTTTAGATTTGTATAGGTTGAACTCGATGGACTTCGGCCTTTTTTCAACCTCATCTACTATGTTACTATGTTACCTTATAGTAAAAGAAACTAGGAACAGACTTGCGAGTCTGAATCATGATCTCAATGACCGATTCAGAAAAATCATCATAAGCAGTCCATCTCCAAGCAGAAAGCTTCAGAGAAAAAGAAGTTGAATGAAAGAAAAGACCGTGAACTAGAAGGACCTTCCACAGGAACAACCACCAAGATGGAAAAAACACATCTCCGCTAGGTCTGAAAACAAGATCCTGCGACTATGCAGGAACCTATAACCATACTGATACTCACTCCCATTTGATACGAGCAAAGACTCGTAGAGGAGAGCCATCAGACTGAAATCCCAAGGAACCGCCAGGGAATTTAGAAGAGCAGCCTGCTAATCCCTGACCCTAGACATAACCTAGTAACCTGGTGTACTGTTATCACCAACTCCAGCACCCCCCATGTGAAAGTGAACCTGGAGAACACCTCAGAGAGAACCCACTCCCGAGATGAAAAAACTAACAGCTCAGGAAGTCCGCACCCAGTATACACTGAAATGTGAATAGTGGATAAACTAGAATGTGAGCGTCCTCCCACCTAAACAATCCACGCCAATCATGGCAAAGGAACTTCAGGGTCCTCCCATGTAGTTGGTGTAAACCACTGAGAAGAAATAGTAACCATAACAAAAAACGGATAGGACAACGAAGGCCAAGTCGTCAGAGCATTTTAGATTGCTCTTCACTCCAAGATGGTGATGTGTAGAGCAAACTGCTTCCAAGAACATAGTCACCAACCCAACAGGCTAGTGACCGTGACTATTACTCAGAAAGGTCTCAAAAATCAGATACTGCAGTAGCAGGCGGGATCGAACTCTCAAGCTCCTGCTTGTAAGCATGTAAGGCTACCCACTAGACCACAGAGGTACACCATTAAATCAGCTGCAGCTGGATTCAAACTCCCAACCCTCTGGTTGCAAGGAGGCTAAGCTATCTACCGGACCACTAGAGCTTGCGGAAGAATGCACCTCAAAACAGATGCTCTTGAGAAACCCAAAAGACTCTGGAGAATTAGGGTAACAATCCCGCTACCTCTCGCAAACAAAGTGAGCGCTCTACCTCAAATTCCCCTCTCTAAATCACAGGAAAGAATGTCATTTTGGCAGATTTAGATCTATCCTCTAAGACAGAGCCACCACATCCTTGGTCCACTATCTGAACATGTATAACAGCAAACTCTCAGATGGATCAGACAAAGGGATGATGTCCAAATAAACAATCATCAGACCATTCCATACATTAGGTCCGTAAAAGGCCAAATCGTAGAGTGCCGAAAGAGGAAAGAAGAAAAAATCCTCTATGACCTGACCTCTGACAAAAATAACCTCAGAGATGTCAGGGTTTTTCCCTGTTGTGTTTGCCATGTGCTGCTGGCAGCCATTTTACTCACCTCTCTTCCTGACTTGGTGCATTTTGGGGGATGCTGCTCACTTCCTGCACTTCCTTTTATGGCCAGACTGTTGTGCATCATCCATGTGAGACAGGATGCAGTCTCAGAATTGTGATGTCATCATTTATTATTTAAAGGGCCTCTGTTCAGTATGCTTTGCCTTTGCGTTGTCTGAGACCTGTTTGTGAGAGTTCCTGTGTATTACCTGGCTGCCTGACATCCTTCCTGGTTCCTGATCCCTGGCTTGTTCCTGACTCTGCTGTTCTCCTTGTTCCTGATTACGGCTCATCTGACTATTCGCTTTGGCTCCTGACTCGGCTCGTCTGACTACCAGCTCTGGTTTTGACACCTGGCTTGTTATTTGACTTGTGGACATTTTATAATTTTTTGCTATTAATAAAGGTGTGATTATTTTTTTACTTCTCGTCTCAGTCTGATTCCTGGCACCCTGACAAGAGAGAAGTAAACTAATCTGGTCCCAAAGACACTACCTCTGTAGCTGGACCAAGGAAACTTATTTTCAGGTTCACTTCCAATCGAGGAATGAAAAAAGACAGCAATATCTCAGAATGAGAGAATGATTGTTGAACACATGGTGCCTGAACCATTATGACATCCAGGAATGGCACCACAGTAACTCCCTGGAAACTGATTCCTGCCAATACAGCCCCTCTGAGAACTATGGCAAGGCCAAAGGGAAGAACCACAAACTGAAAGTGTGTGACAGAAAGGTAAACCTCAGAAACCTGCAATATACGCGTCCTCCAGGACAATGGTCACCATGAATTGACCTTTCCCAGTTAAGAAGGAAGAATGGTACTCTGAGACAACCTGTTGAGACACTTTAGGTCTACTTATAGAACTAAAATTCCTTCCTAATCAAGGACCTCAAAAAGGAATGAAAAAATTCTAGGCCCTGTTCTCTTACAGGAACTGAAACTATCCCTCACAGGGAAGAGAAATCCCAAAGCACTCACCGTTATCTGGCCTGCAGATAAAATTAAAAGGTGGAACCTGCCTCAGGTAGAGAAGGAAGGACTACGTAGAAACCCTGATGTACTATGTCCACAGACTATCTGGGACACCTCGTATCCAAGTTTGAAGACAGAGAGAATCAACCCCCCACTTGGACTAATCCCGGATTGGGGACAAACTCCTTTAATATTAGAACTACGCCTTACAGATCAGGACCAAACAAGGTCTTACCCTTGTACAGATGTACCAGAAATTTGGACTCAGAGGAAAAATCTACTGTCCAAAACACCCCACGGGCTAGTACAGCGAAGCCAGATATCTTGACTCCCATCAGAAAATGCATGGAAGCATCAGAAATAGGGAATTGACTAGCTTAAGAGTCTTAATTCTGTACTGGATCTGCTCCAATGGAGTCTGTACCAAAATGGAATTGTAAAAGGCATTGCACCCATAAGATGCCTGTCACGCTCAGCTGCTGGGAAGCTCTGCAGTCCTCTCTGTCTGCTTGATTGACAGGTGTCTGAGCCACCCCTTCCTGATGATGTCACAACCAGGCTTTTTATTCTTGGCTTCCTGTTTCTCCAGTGCCAGTTTGTTTGTTAACTTTTTGGCTTCTGATAGGATTTCGCTGAGGAATCTCTCTAACTGCTGCTTTTCTGTTGCCAATCTCTTCAAGGATTTACTATGCTGGATTAACCTTCAACCTCCTGATTACCTGTCTCCAAACAATGCAAGTACTGTTTGTTTTGTGAAACTTTCAAACTTCCTGTTTACCTGCTGCAAACCCTGCATATTCAGACTACTCTGTGTACTGCCAAACTATTCAAATACTGTTATTTCTGTGAAACCTTCAATCTGCATGTTTACCTGTTTCCAAACTCTGCAAATACAATTATTCATTGTAAACCTTCAAACTGCTTGATATCCTGTTGCCAATCTCAACAAGTACTGATTAATCTGTGTTAACCTTCAAGCTACCAGCTTACCTGTTGCTATCTCTGCAAGTTCTGACAACACAGTGTTAACCTTCAAACTACTTGATTACATGTTGTTAATTCTGCAAGTTCTGACTACACAGTGTTTACCCTCAAACTGCCTGATTACCTGTTGCATACTCTGCAAAGACTGTCTACACAGTGTTAACTCTCAAACTGCCTGATTACCTGTTGCATACTCTGCAAAGACTGTCTACTCAGTGTTAACCCTCAAACTGCCTGATTACCTGTTGCATACTCTGCAAAGACTGTCTACACAGTGTTAACCTTCAGACTGCCTGATAACAAATGACCTACTCCTGCATTATTAACTGTTTCCTGTTTTACCCTTCTTCTGTCTGAGTATAAGTGGACTATCCCTGCTCTCCTGATACTGTGGAAGACATTTCCTGAAACCAGTTCCTTATTCAGAAGTCTATCTGGCTGATATCATGAATTACTTTGGCACAGGCTAACCCTGCTCCATATCGTGAGTACTTTGTTTTTTGGAGGTTGTCGTGGGGTCACGTCCTGGATTAAACTCAGAGTGCAAGGGTGTTGTTTAAGTTCGCCCTAGCATTTGGGTCTTCTTCTGGACATTTCCTAACCTGACAGTACAAACTGGCCATAATATGGACCCTGACGAGTTATCCATGGCTGTGGCTCTACAAGGGCAACTTCTAGGAAATCATTCTGCTCATTTGCAATCTTTGGATTCCAAGCTTGACCAGATTACTGCTCTGCTACATAACCTCTCCGCTCCTTCTCAAGCGACGGTGACTCCTGCTGCCACTGCTACTAGCACCAATGCTGTCTTTAATCCACCTCAAACTGTTGGACAGAATATACCACGAATCCCACTTCCAGATAAATATGACGGTAATCCTGAAGAATGCCGTGGATTCCTTAATCAGTGTCGTTTACACTTCAGAAACAATCCTCAAGTTTTTTCCAATTCTACTTCCAAAATCACCTTTATTATTTCTCTCTTGAAGGGTAAGGCTCTAGCCTGGGTGTCCCCTCTTTTAGAGAAGAATGATCCGTTACTACAGGATGCGGAATTATTTGTGTCCATTTTTTCTTCTGTTTTTGACAAGCCTGGGCGGTCTGCAGCTGCTGAGGCAGGATTGTTGGATCTGAGACAGGGATCCCTTTCGGTAGCTCAATATGCTATTGAATTCAGGACTTTAGCCGCAGAAACTGATTGGAACCATGGAGCCTTACGGGCAGCCTTTCGCAAAGGACTTTGCGAACGCCTTAAGGATGAACTTGTATTTCGGGAACTCCCTGATTCATTGGAGGGTCTTATCAATTTATGTATTACTCTTGACGCCCGGCATTCTGAACGTCTTCAGGAGAGAGATAGGAATCGGAGATCCTTTGTTAAATCTTCTCTCTTCTTCCTTAAGACATAAGAAATATGCTGATCGCAGAAGGTGCAAGGCTCCTTTACTTCGTACTGGAGACAGAGTATTTTTATCCACCAGATTCATACGTCTAAAACAACCTTGTACCAAGTTGGGTCCTAAGTACATTGGACCATTTCGAATTGTTTCCAGAGTTTGTTCTTCTGCATACCGCCTGGCCTTACCCAAGACTCTCAAGATCCATCCAGTGTTTCATGTCTCCCTACTCAAGCCAGTCATCTACAATCGGTACTCTATGAAGAGTAAACCACCTCCTCCACTTTCCGTAGAGGGAACTTCTGAGTTTGAAGTCAGCCAGATTCTCGATTCCAAGCTACGGGGCAATCGGCTGTACTACCTGGTCCATTGGAAGGGTTATCCTATCTCTGAACGAGCTTGGGAACCGGCCTCTCATGTTCATGCTCCAGCTCTTGTCAAGTCTTTTCACAAGACATACCCTGCCAGGCCCGGTCGGGTCCCCCGGAGGGGTCCTTGAGGAGGGGGCACTGTCACGCTCAGCTGCTGGGAAGCTCTGCAGTCCTCTCTGTGTGCTTGATTGACAGGTGTCTGAGCCACCCCTTCCTGATGATGTCACAACCAGGCTTTTTATTCTTGGCTTCCTGTTTCTCCAGTGCCAGTTTGTTTGTTAACTTTTTGGCTTCTGATAGGATTTCGCTGAGGAATCTCTCTAACTGCTGCTTTTCTGTTGCCAATCTCTTCAAGGATTTACTATGCTGGATTAACCTTCAACCTCCTGATTACCTGTCTCCAAACAATGCAAGTACTGTTTGTTTTGTGAAACTTTCAAACTTCCTGTTTACCTGCTGCAAACCCTGCATATTCAGACTACTCTGTGTACTGCCAAACTATTCAAATACTGTTATTTCTGTGAAACCTTCAATCTGCATGTTTACCTGTTTCCAAACTCTGCAAATACAATTATTCAGTGTAAACCTTCAAACTGCTTGATATCCTGTTGCCAATCTCAACAAGTACTGATTAATCTGTGTTAACCTTCAAGCTACCAGCTTACCTGTTGCTATCTCTGCAAGTTCTGACAACACAGTGTTAACCTTCAAACTACCTGATTACATGTTGTTAATTCTGCAAGTTCTGACTACACAGTGTTTATCCTCAAACTGCCTGATTACCTGTTGCATACTCTGCAAAGACTGTCTACACAGTGTTAACTCTCAAACTGCCTGATTACCTGTTGCATACTCTGCAAAGACTGTCTACTCAGTGTTAACCCTCAAACTGCCTGATTACCTGTTGCATACTCTGCAAAGACTGTCTACACAGTGTTAACCTTCAGACTGCCTGATAACAAATGACCTACTCCTGCATTATTAACTGTTTCCTGTTTTACCCTTCTTCTGTCTGAGTATAAGTGGACTATCCCTGCTCTCCTGATACTGTGGAAGACATTTCCTGAAACCAGTTCCTTATTCAGAAGTCTATCTGGCTGATATCATGAATTACTTTGGCACAGGCTAACCCTGCTCCATATTGTGAGAACTTTGTTTTTTGGAGGTTGTCGTGGGGTCACGTCCTGGATTAAACTCAGAGTGCAAGGGTGTTGTTTAAGTTCGCCCTAGCATTTGGGTCTTCTTCTGGACATTTCCTAACCTGACAATGCCACACTTAACACAGTGGCATACCATTTACCAAACTTTCAAGTAAGACCCAGCTTAGTCCATTAATCCTGAAAAGAACAGCTATCCCCACTAGGAATCGTATTTCTCATAGCCAGAGTAGAAATGCCCTACTCCTTAAGGCACTGTGCGCCCAGATATTTAACGGAGACAGCGACAGAAAACATCTTTATAATGACAGGAGATGGGAAAAAGGAAACGCTGACCTCTCCTAGCACAGCCTGGAACAGGAACAACTTTCACAGAAGAATCCTAATATCTATAAAGTTTACTGGATTCTTAAGGTTGACAACGACATGCATATCAGAGTCGCCCCAAATTAGCCAAAACCTCCTTAGCATACACGAAGGTGTTCAAGCTTAAATCTGAAGGAAACTGCTTCAGCATCAGATGAAGGAATTATACAGAACGAATCTGATATAAAACCCTCAGAAGCCACTAGTTACTGCACTGCATCAGACTAATGAGGGAAGCAATATTATATAGTAGAAATGAAGCAGAAACCTTACTATCTGAATATATAAATATCCTCTTGCACTTTCCCTGAAGAAAAAGAAAGGCAAATAAAGCTTCAGATATTGCAAGAATACCTGAGCTGCAAAATCTCCAGGCAAATACACTCTTCCAGTAGACTATGAGGAACCGCAGGGCACTGAAGGTGACGCCATAGAGGCTAGGGAGATTTAAGGAGAAAGCTGTGGCATTGCCTGAACAGCATCATCCTGGGAGACATAAGGCCCATTTTAAAAAACATAGACATGTTATCCATTCAAAAATATCCTTAGAAACGAAAGGCTCCAACAAAGATTATCTTTATTTCTTTTAAAAGATAATTCTAAAATGATCAACAAAATACTAAACTCAAAAGCCAATAATATTTATTCCTTGGAACAGACCTCTATTCCATCATAAAACAAAAAAAGGCACACTGTCTTAGAAAACATTCAAAAACGTTAATTATAAAGCTGAATTGTTTATCATATGTGTGACGGACCGCCTGGTACCCCAAATGAGTACCTCCGTCAGAACACTTCCCTTGTCCTGGACATCCCTTTATCCAGAGCAAGTCTAAAGTTATGGAGGAGAACAGAACTGAGGCAACACTCAGGGGTCTGAACACAAAAATTAGCACTTTATTTGAAAGCAGCACACAGATTTATACACCCTGGCATTCCAGATTTACAGAGCTTCAGGTTACAGAGGGCATTGGTTAAACAGCAAAGCAAACATATGAACAATACAGCAAACCTCTAACAATTGTCTATTCACAGGTAAAACAGATTAACATATCAACGTAATTAACTGGGGAGGAAAGTTTACTCAGACAATCTGATGTTGGGCAGTCTAGTTAACATATCACACAGGAACACAATCAGTTTACCAGACAGACTCCTGAGACACAAACAGATTAGAAACGTAAATAAAATACATCTTATTACAGAATATAACAGCTCTTATTAACTATTAAGTCCTTTATACCCACTTGGTTTATAGAGTCACAATTGTTCCCACTAGGGGCACTCACACCCTGTACCCATCCTGTATTTATGGATACAGGGTGACATGGACATAAGACAGAGTTATGAAAGTACATGGGGTGTCCAGCATATAAAATTCCACATTTCCATGCAGTCTCTGGGTATCCTTAAGCCCATGTACCCCCTGCCCAAAGAATGTTCCATAACAGGCCCTCAGATCTTGGTGACACTTCCCAATATGCATTAAATACACTTGATATAAGGCAATGAAAAAATAACAGGGGCACAAACTTTAATTTTAAGGCTGAAATTCATCATAAGCATTAAAAATACTAGCTGTGTAAATCACAGGAAAACGTTATTGCCGACCATGATATACAACAGGGCAGCCCCACAAAAAGCAAGAGAAGGCATTTCTCAAGCTCCCCACTTGTGCACTTAATATAAAAGACAAACATGCCTCTGAACATAACGCTCCAACTATTCCTAGAAAAAAGAAGGCGTGTACGCAAAAACAGCTCAGAGAGCCGAAAATGGCGCTTCAGTCCTACACTGACTACGCAGCAGAAAATAGAAAATAATAAAAATGAATAATGTGTGGACTTTAAATGAATGGTGTACGAAAATGCCTATAAGTGTGTGCAGAAACTGCTATATTTGTGTGTGCACCAACTGCCATATGTGTGTGCACAAACTGCTATATGTGTGTGCACCAACTGCCATATGTGTGTGCACAAACTGCTATCCACCATTCTAATTCTAGTACCATATGTGTCTTACCTAAATTGTCTATTGATAATGAAAACTTCATGGAGGTGGATCTCTAAACGTATGTAAGCTTATGCTCACTTGATATGAGTAAGTGCCTATGAGTGTGCAAACAAACTTCTAAATGTGTGTGCACAAACTGCTAATCACAATTCCAATTCTAATTCCATAAGTGTTATAACCAAAATTGTCTATTAGAAACTCCATGAAGGTGGATCTCTAATCGTGTGTGAGCTTATTGCTCACTTTAAATAAATTACGTGCGTAAGTGCCTATAAGTGTGTGCACAAACTGCTATATGTGTGTGCACAAACTGCTATTCAAAATTTTGATTTTAATTCCGTATGTGTCTATAGCTAATCTATTGAAGGTGAGAACTCCAAGAGGGTAAATCTCTAATCGTGTGTGAGCTTATTGTTCCCTTTGAGGAGATTATGTACTTCAGTGCCTATAGGTGTGTGTACAAACAGCTGAATGTGTGTGCACAAACGGCTATTCTAATACTAATTCCATATGTATCGATACATAAATTATCTATTGTAAGTAAAAAACTCAATGGAAGAGGATCTCTAATTGTGAGAGTAAACTTATTTAAAAATAATTATATATGTGAGTGCATGTAAGTGCATGCACAAACTACTATATGTGTGTGCACAAACTGCAATTGACAATTCGAGATCTAAGTCTGTATGTGTCTTTACCTGAATTATCTATTGGAGATGAGAACTCCAGGGAGGTACAGCTCTAATCGTGTGTGAGCTTACTGCTCACTTGATGGTAATAATGTACCTAAGTGCCTATAGGTGTGTGCACAAACTGCTATATGTGTGTGCACAAACTGCTATTCACAATTCTAAATCCATGTGTGTCTATAGAAGTGTAAACCCCCTGGGGGTGGATCACATATGGTACTAGAATTAGAATGGTGAATACCAGTTTGTGCACACACATATAGCAGTTTCTGCACACACATATAGCAGTTTGTGCACACACTTATAGGCATTTTCGTGCATCATTCATTTGAAGTCCACACATTATTAATTTTTATAATTATTTATAATTTTTTAGGTTGTGGGTTATTTCTGGCAGCTTCTGACAGCTTTTTTTTTTTTTTTTATTACTTTTATTTGTAATCCAAGAAAAGGTAAAAAAAAAACAAATATAAACAGCTTTGAACATATAGGATCATCCGTAAATTATACACAAGTTCATTCTTATAATACTGTATTTAGCTATGCATACAGATATATTTTAGCTAATCTACATATTGATATATCACATTCAACTTACTTATTAACATTTCTTGGAGTTTTTTAATTTTTCACCCCCCCCCCTCCTG
This sequence comes from Bombina bombina, assembly GCF_027579735.1. Taxonomy (NCBI): domain Eukaryota; kingdom Metazoa; phylum Chordata; class Amphibia; order Anura; family Bombinatoridae; genus Bombina; species Bombina bombina. The sequence goes on from NW_026511860.1 coordinate 163,779, forward strand.
AACCCTCCCCCAAACTCATACCCCTCCCGTGCGGAGAAGCAGCTCATCAAGGAAGAAGGAAAAGAAAAAAAAAAAAAAAAGAAAAAAAACCCCGGGGGGGGGGGGAGGGAAAGAAATCAGCTTAGATACTAGCTCTCTTTTAATATTTACCAGTTTCCTAATAAAACAATTTCTGTGTTCCTGAAAGGAAAGATTATATGGTTCATTTCAGATTCGGGAAAAATTCTCAAAAAAAACGCCCATTTATCAAAAAATCTTTTAATGTCTTGCTCATTATTTATATCTGCATTTCTTTGATCTAAAATACATTGCTTTTTCATGCAGTTTTTTATCTCAGAGATACTTGGGATTGCGCAGCTTTTCCACTTTTTGCAAATTAAATATCTAGTAGCAAGGATGACAGAGATTACCACTTTCTCATCGCTCTGCCTACCAGATTCTTTAAGACAAAATATTATCTGATACAATGTGAGTGAAAGATTAGCTATTTTGAGCACATTCTTGAACCAGTATTCCACCCTGGCCCATAAGTTTTTAATCTTTGGACAGTGCCAGAACATGTGGATTAGGTCAGCTGCCTGAAGTGAACATTTTGGACATTTGCAAAATCCCATGTTGGCACACTTGAGCCCTCTCTTAGGGGTAAAATATGCCCCATGTAAGAGTTTGATGTGCGCCTCTCTCCAGGTTGCAGATAGTGTTACTTGCGAAATTTTCTTAATTGATAATTGAATAGTGTTTATTTCAATATTGTTTTGTGGAATTAATTCATTCCAATAAGCGACCAAGTTTGCCCGTATCGGGACTCCTTTATTTATGCTCAGAAGATGATAACACGGTGCAATTGACATATGACCATTTCTTGTCAAAGCTAGCCAGTTCTCCAATGTGCCCAGTCCCCATTCCCAGCCCACTTTTTTAACCAAATCTTGGACAAAATGCCTTAATTGCAGATATGCAAAAAAGTCCTTATTAGACAGATCAAAATCTATTTTTAAGTTCTGAAATGATTTAATACATTTCCTTTCTTTATCTATAATTTGAAGTACCTTTATTAGTCCAGCCGTATGCCATTTTCTAAAAACTTCCGAGTCTAAGCCTGCTTGAAAAGTAGGGTTGCCTATTATGGGTAAGATACAGGAAGCTCTATTATTAATTGATAAGGAAAACGCTATCTTATGCCAGGCTTTGAGTGGATTGAAAATAGTTTTAAGTTTTTTAATTTCTGCTGGAACTTCTTTAGGCTCTAAGTGTATTAATGCTGCTAAGGAGTATGGATGACATACACTAGACTCAAGATCATTGTTCAGTACATAGTTATTAACCGAAATCCAATCCACTACATTTCGTGCTAAGAAGGAAAGGTTGTAAAACCTTATGTCAGGTAAAGCAAGACCTCCACTTTCTCTTGGTAGCGAAAGTTTCATAAGAGAGATCTTTGACCTTTTGTTTTGCCAAAGGAACTGAATAAGAGAGGTGTTAATCGATCGGATATCCTTTCCTAAGAGAATTATTGGTGTATTTTGAAGTATGTACAGTAATTTTGGAAGGAGAACCATTTTGAAGAGGGCTATCCTGCCAGAAAGTGATAATGGGAGTTTTTGCCAAGTCAAAAGTTTTTCCTTAATTGTTTTTACTACCGGGGGAATATTTAAAGCATATAGGTCCGATATTTTTATCGGGATGTGAATCCCTAAATATTTAAAGGAATCTGTTACTTGATGAAAAGGAGTATTCAAGATGGAGGTATTATTTTTCCTGAGCCAGTATATCTCTGACTTAGCCATGTTGACTTTATAGCCAGAGAATGAGCCAAATTGCTCCAGTATCTGAAAAAGTTTTGGTAAATTCAATTTAGTGTTTGCCAAGTAAAGCAGCAGGTCTTCTGCATATAGACCGATTTTTATTTCAGTGCTACGAATTTTTATACCTTCTAAAAGATGGCGAATTTTGATTGCCAGAGGCTCTATGGAAATATTAAATAAGAGCGGGGAGAGAGGGCAGCCCTGCCTTGTTCCTCTACCCAAAGAGATAGGAGGGGAGATGGTATTATTTACTATTAATTTTGTAGATGGCTGATTATAGAGATTTCCAACAAATTCAAAAAAGTTCCCCCTAATACCAAATTGCCTTAATGATGTTTTAATATGTTCATAATATACGGAGTCAAAGGCTTTTTCAGCATCGATGGAGATAATGGCAAGATCAGGTAGGCCCTCCCCCCGCTGTATTGGTGAGAAGTAGCCTCAAAATATTCTATCACAAGCAATGCTTCTCTTATTTTCGCAGCTGAATTACGGTTATTTAAAAAGCCTGCTTGATCAGTGTGTATGATTTCTGAAAGGATCCCTTGGAGTCTATGTGCTAGAATCGCAGTGAGAATTTTATAGTCGGAATTTAGGAGAGCAATTGGTCTATAAGATTCTTTGCAGGACGGGTCCTTTCCACCTTTTAATATCAAGGTTGTATATGAGCTAGAAAATGAAGAAGGAATCAAATTACCATTTGCAAAAAAACTATTGAAAAGATTGCAGATATGTGGGGTAGCTTCACTAGACAAGATCTTATAAAACTCACTAGGGAGACCATCTGGGCCTGCTGCCTTATTTAGGGAAAGCTCAGATATTGTTTTTTCTATTTCCTCTATGGAGATGGGGGCATTTAAATTATTAGACATTTCTAATGTAATTGTGGGGTGTTTGAGGTCCCTCCAGAAATCTAAAGATTTCTGTGAGTCACTTGTTTTATATGAATACAGCTCTTGATAGTACTCAAAAAATGTGTTTAGAATGTCATCCGAGTTTGAGATTTGTAACCCTTTATCTTGCAAACTATCTATTACAGGTTGTTTTTTCTCCTTTTTAATTAATTTGGCTAACATCTTACCCGACTTATTCCCAAATCTATATAGCTTGGCTTCCATTCTTAATTCTCTTTGTGTTTCTTGTGACAGTATAAAAGTATCCCTTTCATTTTTTGCTTTAACATATTTCGTCCAGTTTAATGGAGTTTTACCAAGAAGATATTGGTTATAAGCATTAGTCAAACATTGGCATGATTCTCTTTCTCTGCGTCTAATTTTCTTTTGTAAGGCAATACTATATGACAATATTTCCCCTCTCATTACTGCCTTCGCAGTGTCCCAAAACAATTCAGGCCGATTCAGAAATTCCTTGTTAAAATGTACATACTCCTTGTACTTATTTACGAGCCAGTTCTTAAATTTTATCTCTGCCATTAAATAATAAGGAAAGAAAAAGCGCGATAGAGCGGGACGTGGGCGTGAGAGCTGGAACTCCAAAACAATTGGTGCATGATCTGAGAGGAGAATTGACAGTATGTCTGATCTTACCCCATTCATTAACATGCGTTCATCAATTAAAAACAAATCAATTCTAGAAAGAGTCTTATGCGCCTTCGAAAGGCAAGTAAAGCTCTGGCTAGAGGGATTTTGATGTCTCCAAACATCTCGCAAAGATAAATTTTGCATAATTTTTTTAAATAGCTTAGATTCTAAATTATCCTTTTTTTGTTTCAGTTGTTTAACATCTCGCCTTAATCTGTCAATTGGGCTTTGTGGTGCCATGTTGAAATCTCCACCCATAATCAGGCACCCTTCCGTGTAAGCTAAAAGTTTAGATTGAAGAGTGGTCCAATAATTTGGGTCGAGTATATTAGGGCCATATGTATTGCACAGTGTATACATCTTCCGAGAGATCTTTATTTTCAGCATAACATATCTCCCCCCTGGGTCAGCCTCAAAATGTATTACTTCAGAATCAATTTTTTTCCCAATTAATACTGCTACTCCCCTTTTCCTCTTGACACTAGGTGCAAAATATATTTCCTTTACCCAGGCTGACCTAAGCTTCAAAGATTCTTCCGCAGATAAGTGAGTTTCTTGAATGAAACCTATGTCAGTCCGGATTTTCCGGAGCTGAGTAAGAATTGCCTTCCTCTTAATTGGGGTAGATATACCACCCACATTCCATGACACAATTTTGCATTTATCACTGCCTGTACTCATTTATATTTCAGAGAATAGGGGGCAGAGGGAAGAACAATAAAAAAAAAAAAAAAAAAAAAAAAGGGGGGGAAGGGGGTCCTTAGTTTTAAGAGGCAAAAAGAAGAGATTCCTCTTCATTTCCTTTGATACAAAATGAATATATGCCCTCTCCGCACCGGAGGGATTTAAGGACTGCGGCTCATATCTGAGCAACCATCGCTCTCCCCTAACGTGGAAAGCAAAAAAAAAGAAGAAAATCAACATATTATATTTTATCTCTGAGGCCTTCATGTTTTAAACCTAGTATCATCTGACCGGGGAATTCAGTGTTTTGTAGAAGCTTTCAGCTAAGTGAGCCTTCTCAAAAAAATGAAAAACTTCATTAACTTTAACCTTCAGTTTATATGGAAATATTATAGTTGCCTGGAATCCTTTCTGTATAAACCTAGTGCAGATGGGAGCGAGCTCCCTTCTTTTTGCAGCGGTGTCAGCAGAAAAATCCTGAAACAAGAGGATTGTGATACCTTCGACTTTAACTGACTGTTGTTTACGATAGTGCTGAAGTAAGGTAAGTTTGTCTTGGAAATTTAGCAATTTAGCTATAATGGGTCTAGGTTTAGTTCTGGCTTTGTTCCCTACATGGAATGAGCCTAATCTATGCGCTCTCTCCACTGGAATAGGATATGAAGTGGGTGGCAATTTTAGAATTTTAGGCAAAGTTTCTGATACAAAGTCAACAAGATTGTCATATTGCTGTTCTTCTGGGAGTCCTATGATTCTTATATTGTTTCTCCTAGAGCGATTCTCTAGATCTTCTAGCCTATTCTGTATTTTTTGTAAATTGGTATTCACAGATTCTAAATTAGAACTATGCGTTATTGTTAGGTCTTCCAGGTCCGAGACTCTTTGCTCGGCTCCCTGCAGTCTATTGGAAAATTGGCGGACTTCCTGTGTTAAAGAAAGGAAGTCTTGTTTAATTTCAGCTCTTAGAGCTTCAAACTTGGGAGAGAGTGCTTCAGATATATTAGCAACAAGGTTTTGCATATTAATAGGTTCTTGTGCCACTAGTGGAACTGACTGCGTGTCCATGTTTGTCTCTTGATTACCTTTCATTTTCCTATCTCTCTGCCTCGCTGCCATGGCCGGAGAAAGGGTTTTAGGTGAAACGTGGAAAAATGTATCCATATGCCAATAAATAAGGAATTGTGAAGAAGGAAAAAAAAGGAAAAAGAAAAAAGAAGTTAAGCCAAAAATTTGTGAAAGTTGGTGAAAAACCAGAAGTGTTTGTGAGTTTAAGTTGAGAGCGAGAAGCGCTACCAAGCTGACATGTGAGGATAGGTGTGTGAAAGTGACGACCGAGTGTGGGGAGGGAGAGAGAGAGAGAAATAAAAAAAAAAAAAAAAAAAAAGGGGGGGGGAGGGGGAGAGTGAACAAACTAGTGATACTTAGTTAATTGTGCAGAGAGGTCCGGCCACAGATGCGAGTACCAGAGAGAAGATATGTAAAAGACATATCATCAGATCCACCAGATCTAATAGTAGTAGTAGGGTCACAGCAAGATATTGCCAATAGGGCCAACAAAAGTAATCTAGTTACTCTACTTTAAATAAAGCTCTAATGCTGTCTCGAGATAGCGAGGGATATACCCTTGATCACGGGGTAATCTCTAGAAAGAAAGGCTAATGCAAACATGACCCAGAAATTATTTCAGCTTTTTAAATGTTTAAGTCATAGTCTTATAAACTGTTTCTCTGCCTTTATGTGTCTTCCTCCTAAGCCCCTTTTTATCTTGCTACACCCACTATCTAAATCAAAACAATTTTGCCAAAACTTAACACAGATATTAATTCTTATAAAGCATAAACAGATAATCAGCTAATATCTTTAAATCAATCAACAGCCTAGAATATATTGTTTCAGTTCAGCATCCAGGACATATATAGAACAGCAACTTCTGCTTGAAAAATTAAATTCTGAGATGTAGATATATAGATACAGCACAAAACTTAGGATTCAATACCAGGAGGATGGATAGATTGAGAAAATATCAGTAACCTTATTTATAAAACAAGCTAATAATTCATGAGTTTAAATAGGTCCAATTAGTTGTTAGTTGTTAAGGATAAGAACATACAGGAGCAGCCCACAGCATCTAATTAACAGAGTAGTAAGTTTTCTTAGCCTGTCTTTCCTACACAGGCACTAATACAGAATGTCTGTTAAGGCTGTTCACCTTCCTCCTGTCCTCTTTCATGGAAAATATGGTTAACTGTTAAATTAAGTAGGACCAGGGGGGTCTAAGAAGGCCTAGAGGACAGCTATACATATAAATTCACAGTAAATTAGTTTTTTAAATACATAGCATAGCTGTAAGGGTAAGGGCCCCTTTATCCCTCTCTTTCTCCTCTCTTCCCCTCTCCTCCAAAAAAAGGATCTCAAGCCCTATAATCAGGAACCATTTATATGTAAGTCCTAAACTCAGTTGTAACAAAAGGATTGGTTATTATATTCTTTATAGAAATCTTTGCTGGGCTATGCTACCAACGTTAGCCAAAAAAAACTGTTCTTACTGCTTTTATAAACTTTGAGATTTAAATAAAACTAATGCCTGCATAAAGTGTATTCATGCCATAGTCTGAGTGTTTAGACACAATGATATATGTTGAAAAAAAAGGAAGGAGCAGGAAACTCAGAAAAAAAGTAGAGGAGAGAAAAAAAGAAAAAAAAGTCTACAATCAAGAATCAATGATTAACTGCATCCATATGTTGAAATACTGCACATTTTAGCCATGTGAAAAATGTTCGCCTTTTTTGACTTCGCAAAAGACAACTATTTTCTTATCCTCTCTTGAATAGTCTTAAGTCAGTACATATTTTCTTTATGGCCTTGATATCTTAGGGAAGTAAAAAGATTTATCCGTTTAACAGTCTCAGTCAGTGACCACAATTGATCCCAGTAAACTTTTAAGGAGTCTTATTTAGTATCCTTTCCTTTCAGGATATCCCTAACTCTCTCCAGGTTACACAGCTTGTCCCCTCTGGAAGATTATATCAGATGATCCAGCCAGCGAGTAAGTCAGGTATATATTATTGCCATAGAAAACTCACCCCCTATGTGCATGCCAGCCGTCCGCCATCTCCGTTGTTAGGCACTGTCTCCAGCAAGAGCTTGTCCCAGAGTGAAGTCAGCTCCTCCGCTTCCTGTTCGTCCTTCCAGGAGGTAACCAAAGCTAACTCCCCTCACGCAGCACCGGTGGGAGGGGAGAAGCAGCACCGGACCAACACCACAGCCAGCCAGACAGGAAGATCCTACACCGGACCCAGCTCCCTCCCACGCAGCACCGGTGGGGGAGGGAGGGAGGGAGGAGAACCAAAAAAGGAGCCGGAGTACGACTCAGCAGCTTAGCCCACACAGGGCAACGGGTAGGCTTAGGTTGGGATAAGAGAATTACAGATTTTGTCCGGCGGGGTCAGCTGGCACGCAGGGGGGAGAGAGATTGTTTAATCACACAGCCAAAGTACCAGCAGGGGTAGCAAAGGAGAAGCAAGGTAATATGTTCCACTATAGAGTAAGAGAGCGTATGGTTACTACCAAAAAAGAAAGAAAAGTTGAGGGTCCAGGTAGTTAAAAACTGACAATCATCAGTGGGATGACAGACCACTGGAGAAGGTTCCGGATCAGTTTATCCTTGACTATCCGAGACTGTTACCCCAAGGCTTGGGGTAAGGCGCGAACAAACCACCGCCACTGTGTATGGGACTGGAGCTGAGTCCTGAGCCACACCTGTGCAGCACCTGTGCAGCACACCTGCTCAGCAGCACCTGTGTAGCTCCACCTCCACCGGAACCTCCAGCTTCTGACAGCTTTAACGGAATCTTTACATTGTTTTATTCAACAAAGCTGTTTTATTTTGTCAATACACTGTATAAATGACCTTTTTTAATGTCAGCATGAATGTGTCATCTACTTTTGATCTATCGTATGTGATGTGTCAGTTATTTATCTTATTTTATTCTGTTTCATCATACTCGGTTTTCATTGCTATTACAATAGGATATATGTACATCTGATTTTATCTGTGAAATAGCTTTGTATACAAGGATTAATCAGTTGGGATTGATTGGTTAAATATAATGTAGATTACTGATACCTACATTTGATATATATGTCATATCTATTTCCAAATACAGTATTGCTTTTTAGTTTGGTCACTTAAAAAATCTTTTTGGCACATAACTATGGGTCACGGTACAGGTGTACGTTGCAAGTGCAGGAGCGTGTGAAACCCATTGACACATGCAATATAGCACCATCCAATGTAAGAATGTCTTTAGTGGTAACTTAAAGAATGTTTTAGGTTTGGCACTCTATAATAAGCTCTTAATCTGACAATTTAAACTTTACAACTGGGCAACTCTACACCTCAATCGTCTGATCCCCCATATCTATTATTGCTGCAGACATAACTTTCAATGTTGCTGACACAATATAACATATCGTTAGAACTTGAACTCTATCATGATTGGATGATGACACTCTGTCAAGCGTCCGCCGCAGTTTGCACGCTATAAACACATATTGCAAACAGCTGATATGACACACAGCTGTTAGAAGATAATACACATTCAATTGGTCCTGAGAATGATGGAAATTAATCATGGCCAATTGTAGCAAACGGGGCCTTAGCCAATCATGATCGAGTAAATATGGGATTAACATATACAGGGAGTGCAGAATTATTAGGCAAGTTGTATTTTTGAGGATTAATTTTATTATTGAACAACAACCATGTTCTCAATGAACCCAAAAAACTCATTAATATCAAAGCTGAATAGTTTTGGAAGTAGTTTTTAGTTTGTTTTTAGTTTTAGCTATTTTAGGGGGATATCTGTGTGTGCAGGTGACTATTACTGTGCATAATTATTAGGCAACTTAACAAAAAACAAATATATACCCATTTCAATTATTTATTTTTACCAGTGAAACCAATATAACATCTCAACATTCACAAATATACATTTCTGACATTCAAAAACAAAACAAAAACAAATCAGTGACCAATATAGCCACCTTTCTTTGCAAGGACACTCAAAAGCCTGCCATCCATGGATTCTGTCAGTGTTTTGATCTGTTCACCATCAACATTGCGTGCAGCAGCAACCACAGCCTCCCAGACACTGTTCAGAGAGGTGTACTGTTTTCCCTCCTTGTAAATCTCACATTTGATGATGGACCACAGGTTCTCAATGGGGTTCAGATCAGGTGAACAAGGAGGCCATGTCATTAGATTTTCTTCTTTTATACCCTTTCTTGCCAGCCACGCTGTGGAGTACTTGGACGCATGTGATGGAGCATTGTCCTGCATGAAAATCATGTGTTTCTTGAAGGATGCAGACTTCTTCCTGTACCACTGCTTGAAGAAGGTGTCTTCCAGAAACTGGCAGTAGGACTGGGAGTTGAGCTTGACTCCATCCTCAACCCGAAAAGGCCCCACAAGCTCATCTTTGATGATACCAGCCCAAACCAGTACTCCACCTCCACCTTGCTGGCGTCTGAGTCGGACTGGAGCTCTCTGCCCTTTACCAATCCAGCCACGGGCCCATCCATCTGGCCCATCAAGACTCACTCTCATTTCATCAGTCCATAAAACCTTAGAAAAATCAGTCTTGAGATATTTCTTGGCCCAGTCTTGACGTTTCAGCTTGTGTGTCTTGTTCAGTGGTGGTCGTCTTTCAGCCTTTCTTACCTTGGCTATGTCTCTGAGTATTGCACACCTTGTGCTTTTGGGCACTCCAGTGATGTTGCAGCTCTGAAATATGGCCAAACTGGTGGCAAGTGGCATCTTGGCAGCTGCACGCTTGACTTTTCTCAGTTCATGGGCAGTTATTTTGCGCCTTGGTTTTTCCACACGCTTCTTGCGACCCTGTTGACTATTTTGAATGAAACGCTTGATTGTTCGATGATCACGCTTCAGAAGCTTTGCAATTTTAAGAGTGCTGCATCCCTCTGCAAGATATCTCACTATTTTTGACTTTTCTGAGCCTGTCAAGTCCTTCTTTTGACCCATTTTGCCAAAGGAAAGGAAGTTGCCTAATAATTATGCACACCTGATATAGGGTGTTGATGTCATTAGACCACACCCCTTCTCATTACAGAGATGCACATCACCTAATATGCTTAATTGGTAGTAGGCTTTCGAGCCTATACAGCTTGGAGTAAGACAACATGCATAAAGAGGATGATGTGGTCAAAATACTCATTTGCCTAATAATTCTGCACTCCCTGTACTCGACTCTGACTGGGTGATCTACGGAACATATGTTCAAACCTAAACAAACCGCACGGAGCAGACAGGTACAAGTTATGAAGACGGACATATAGCCATAATATAACAAAGGCATAAATAGCTAAGGGAATTATATTGTAAGCAAGTACATATATTCCAACACACTGAGAAGGGGCATTAAAGTCTGCTCATAGGCATCTATTTATCAAGCCGTCAACCGCAAATATGCTGGAATTCCGCAGCGTATTTGTGGCGAGCCTGATTCCCCTTATTTATCAAACCCTACAGACTGGCAAAAGTAGAATTTTGTGACGTAACATACAATCCGCCGGACTCAGTCCGACACAGATCGATGCTTACGTCATTACAGATGTTCCGAATGCAAATTCGGCACAATCTGACTACTTTTGCTAGTTAACAATTTTCTACCAGGTACGCTCGCACTATTCCGGCCCAGCGTACCTGGTTTTCAATCCGCCGCCCTGCAGGCGGCGGATGCTATAGGAATCAATGGGAATCTGAAAGCAGCGAAAGCTTCTGTTCGCTGCTGCCCGATATCCCATTGATTCCTATGGGAACGTTTACACCTAACACCCTAACATGTACCCTGAGTCTAAACACCCCTAATCTGCCGCCCCCTACACCTGCCGCCACCTACATTATACTTATTAACCCCTAATCTGCCCCCCTAACACTGCCGCCACTTACATTATACTTATTAACCCCTAATCTGCCGCCCCGACACCGCCGCAACCTACATTATACTTATTAACCCCTAATCTGCCCCCCTACACCGCCGCCACCTACATTATACTTATTAACCCCTAATCTGCCGCCCGACACTGCCGCCACCTACATTATACTTATTAAATCCTAATCTGCCCCCCTACACCGCCGCCACCTACATTATACTTATTAACCCCTAATCTGCCGCCCGCCACCTACATTATACTCATTAACCCCTAATCTGCCCCCTACACCGCCGCCACCTACATTATACTTATTAACCCCTAATCTGCCGCCCTGCCACCGCCGCCACCTAAATTATATTTATTAACCCCTAATCTGCCCCCCCTGCACCGCCGCCACCTACATTACACTTATTAACCCCTAATCTGCCGCCCCGACACCGCCACCACCTACATTATACTTATTAACCCTGTTACAGAAGCATTAGTTATTTTGTTGTGAAGAGCTTATTTCCCAGCAGCAATGCCTGAACCAGCAAGCCAGCGCCTAAGAAGGGCTCCAAGAAAACCGTAACAAGTATCATTTCATAAAGAGTTAACTCTTTTTTTTCAGCTTTTAGAAACTATTGCCTAAATACACATTTTTGCTGGCCTCAGCTCTAAGTTTAGGGATAACCAATCCCATTGTCTAATCACCTCTGGAGCCAGACTGCTAATTGATAAGATGAACTTGTAAACTTGTTATCTTAAGTACTGTAATCCTATTGTGGCCTGTCAAAGGACAGTGCTCTCTATCTAAATGTGTGATGGGGGATTTTGTGCTTCCCCCCCCCCTCTCCCCCTGGGAGTGCCCTGTGTGCATGTAACCTTAATAAAAAGCAGGCTGGGCATCCCAGTGCTGAGTTCTTGTTTGACCCTCAATCGCAGCGTTGACTCGTTTTTGTGGGCAGAAGGGTATCCTAGCTGTACTACAGCTAAGGGAGATTATTCTATATTTGCGAGACTCATATAGAATACTATGGAAAGCAGCTTCTCCCCTCTTTAGCAATAGGGATCCAGGCTACTAAGCGGTCCATCTCTCAGCGAGACTAAGGGTAACCGTAACATTTGGCGGCAGCGGCGGGATTTTCCTGGATTTCCTAGGAGAGGTACAGAACGGATGGAGAGCGCTTACGAAAAATTGAAGCGTACAACCATAAAGGATTTACTTGAAAGCAGAGGGGGGTACGCCAGCAACCGGCCGAGGAGAGAGCTGATCGCAGAATTGAACGAACTGGATCAGAGCTTCACAATGGCGGAAACACCGACCACGATTAGTGACGAAAAAACCAGGATTGTTCGGGAAAGGCTCTCATTATACGGGCCGAACCCCTCCATGGAATTGGTACAGCAGTTGATGGCGGAGGCGGACGAGGATATACGAGAGACTCGAGCCCACAAACTCAACCTAGCGAACGCACACCACAATGCTGTAGCCCCGCAGGTAATCATCCCTGTCGAAAATGCTGGGAGGCCCAAGATACCCTATACGGCATTTCGACCCTTTCTAGAGAGCGAGACAGGGATTGATGAATATTTGGCGGACTTCGAAAGGCAATGTGCCCTGCACCAGATTCCCAACAGAGAGTGGCCCACGATATTGTCTGGGAAACTATCCGGGCGAGCCCTGGAAGCTTTTCGTACTCTGGGTGCTAAGGAAGTGACACAGTATGAGCTAGTTAAGGAGACACTGTTGCGACGGTACGCTGTAACTCCGGACACGTATCGCCGACAGTTTCGGGGCACGGAAAAGAAGCCTAACGATACCCATATGGAATGGGCGCACCGAATGCGGAGAGCGGCAAATCACTGGCTGAGCGGAAGTAAAGCGGTGACTGGGGAGGAAATTTTACAATTGTTTCTCTTAGAACATTTTTATAATGGCATGGAACAGCAAGGGAAGGAATGGCTGCGAGACAGGCGGCCTTCTACCTTAGAAGAAGCAGCCAAATTGGCCGATGAACATTATGACTCCCGTCTTCACGAACCCATGAACTACCGAGCTCCAGCACGGGTCGAACCCAGAGAGGTTTACCGTGCACCCCCTCGTGCTGAATTCCGAGCCCTGGTGCCCACAGGGCCCGTCCGACACTCAGGACCACCCAATAACAGCTCTGAGCGTCACAGACCGACTTGCCACCGATGCAAGCAACCAGGGCATTTCATGGCTAGCTGCCCCCTTAATACGCACCAGACACCCAGGAATTACAATTACCCCTCTGGGTCCTATCGTCCGGCCCGGGCCCTCTGTGTTAACCAAGAGGCCCCTATGGAGGGATATGTGGGGCCGCTTCACGAGGCAGACCCTGTATATGCTGCCTCAGATAACCGCCAGCACCATCGGCAGAGGGTATGGCTCGAGGGGCGATCTACCGAGGGATTGCGAGACACAGGGGCTACTATCACGCTGGTACAGAGTCATTTGGTGCCAGAGCACAAGCGATCCGGACAGACTGTGGCCGTTAGAGTGGCGGGGGGGGATGTGTACAAAATTCCAACAGCTAAAGTGCATCTTGATTGGGGAGCGGGAAAGGGGGCTGTGAACGTGGGCCTAATGGATAATTTACCTGCCGAAGTACTACTGGGCAACGATTTGGGCCCCATGACTTCTGCCTATGCTCCAGTATGCAACAACGAGGCGGACCCAGTGACTACACGGGCCCAAGCCCGGACGGAGCGAGAGCTCTCACCAGTGCGGGAGACACAGGTAAGACCTACCCCGACCTTGCCTGACAGGTTAGGCCCCATACCCTGGGACACCCCAGATGCTTTCGAGGCAGAGTCTAAGACTGACCCGACCTTACAAAAGTACCGGGAACGAGCAGAGACCGGAGGGGGCGGGGCAGATAACGAAACATTCTTATGGGAAAAAGGGAAACTATACCGCTGGACAGAGAAAAGGGGACAGCGTAGGCGACAGCTGGTAGTGCCCCACAAATACCGTCAAGAAATCCTCAAAATAGGCCACGACATCCCCTTAGCAGGCCACCTAGCCGTTACCCGTACCCTACACCGCATTACTCACACGTTCTTTTGGCCAGGGGTGCACGCTGACGTTAGAACTTACTGTAACACCTGCGATGTGTGTCAACGAGTAGGAAGGCGAGGCGATCACCCTAAAGCCCAGCTAGTAAATATGCCCATTGTAGAGGAACCCTTCAGCCGGGTTGCTATTGACCTAGTGGGACCACTGGCTACCCCTAGTCCCTCCGGTAAGCGCTACATTCTTACCGTAGTGGACTACGCTACCAGGTACCCAGAGGCTGTCGCCCTATCCAACATACAAGCGGATACGGTAGCGAATGCACTAGTACAGGTGTTCTCCCGGGTAGGATTTCCAAAAGAAATCCTATCCGACCGAGGCACCCAATTTACGGCTGAATTAACCCAACAACTCTGGCAGGTTTGCAAAATTAAGTCCCTCCTGAGCTCCCCATACCACCCCCAGACGAACGGGCTGTGTGAGAGGTTCAATGGGACCCTCAAGCAAATGCTCAAGACGTTCACTCAGGAATACCGAGACTGGGAACGCTTCCTGCCGCACCTCCTATTTGCTTATCGGGAGGTGCCCCAGGAAACGACAGGGTTCTCTCCCTTCGAGTTGCTCTACGGGAGAAAGGTACGGGGACCCCTAAACCTGATCCGGGAGCACTGGGAGGGAGAGATGGAGGCTGACGGTGTCCCCATTGTGCCATACGTGCTGGAACTCAGGGACCGAATGGAGCAATTAGCCAAATCCGTGCGGGCTAATCTCCAGTTGGCCCAGAGAAGACAGAAAGTATGGTACGATCGGGGGGCCCGAAAGAGAATCTTCACCATAGGACAAAAGGTGTTAGTACTTAAGCCGGTGAAGACAGACAAATTGCAGGCGTCCTGGCAGGGTCCCTACCAGATCGTAGAGAAAAGGGGAGACACCACTTATGTGATAGCTAGCTGCCATGACAACAATCTTAGAAAGACATTCCATGTAAACATGCTCAAGGAATATTTTGAGCGACCAGAGAACGTGACGGCCGTATGTTGTTCCCCTCAGGAAGACCCCGACAGTTTACCCATTCCAGACCTATTAGAAAAGAGTCTCCCCACAGGTATAGTGGCGCAGGTTCAGATAGGGGACCGACTTAGCCCCACTGAAAGGGAGCAGCTCAACCAACTCCTCCAGTCCAAACACCTCACCTTCTCCCCGAAGCCAGGGTACACTACTTTAACCACCCACCAGGTAGATACTCCGGGACAAGCTCCCTTGCGCCAGGCTCCGTACCGAATCCCCGAAGCAGTTAGGACAGGAATGAAGAAGGAGATCGATGAGATGCTCCAGCTCAGGGTAATTGAGCCCTCCGATAGTCCATGGGCCTCCCCAGTTGTCTTGGTGCCCAAGAAAGATGGGACCACCCGGTTCTGTGTAGACTATCGGAGGCTCAATGAAAATACCGTGACGGACGCTTACCCTATGCCCAGGGTAGACGAGCTACTCGATCGTATAGCCAGGGGAAATTACCTGACCACTATTGACCTCTGCAAAGGTTACTGGCAGATTCCCCTGGCCCCGGAGGCTATCCCCAAGTCGGCATTCGTCACCCCATTCGGCTTATATCAGTTTAGGGTAATGCCGTTTGGGATGAAGAATGCCCCAGCTACATTCCAGCGCTTGGTGGATAGGCTCCTGGATGGCTTCCAGAGTTTTGCTTGCGCCTACCTGGACGACATAGCGATCCACAGTGAGTCCTGGGAGGACCACTTAGCTCATGTGGGAATGGTTCTGGATCAGATCCGGGCTGCTGGCCTGACTCTGAAGCCAGAAAAATGCCACTTTGGGATGGCCGAGGTACAGTACCTGGGTCACCGGGTGGGGTGTGGAAAGCAGCGACCAGAGCCGGCCAAAATAGAAGCTGTCGCCAATTGGCCCACCCCCATCACTAAGACTCAGGTCCTAGCCTTCCTGGGCACGGCAGGGTACTATAGACGGTTCGTACCAGACTACAGCACACTTGCCAAACCCCTGACTGACTTGACCAAGAAGAACTTACCTCGACAGGTCCTGTGGTCTCCCCACTGTGAAACGGCTTTCCAGGCTCTCAAAAATGCTCTAATTAACGCTCCTGTCTTGGCGGCCCCAGCCCTTAACAAACGTTTTATCGTCCATACAGACGCTTCCATGTTCGGGCTGGGAGCTGTC